>NC_054087.1:499548-785287 GCF_009769625.2 Cygnus olor
TCCCCGCTGGCACCCGGTGCCACCACGGCGCTCGGCACCCAGGGGTGCCCCTCAGCCCGCTCCCTGTGGCAGCTCTGGCAGCGGCGCGGCTACGGTTGGCTCCCCGGTGCCGAGCCGTTGATGCCGACCGTCTCCTCTGAGCGCAGCTTCTCCATCTCCATGCGCCGCTGTTGCTTCTGCAGCTGGTACTCACGCATCTTCTTCTTGCGGTAGTAGATGCCGTAAACAACGCCGGCGATGACCAGGGCGCCCAGTACCACCAGCACCAGCACCACAATGAGCACCACGTCGACGTCGTGGTCTGTGGGATGGCACGAGGGGGGTCAGCAGCACCCACCTTTCATATCCCCCCCCTCCCAGCACCCAGCGCCCAGTCCCCACTCACACTGCACCCACACGGTGATGCTGCGCTCGGCCGTGCCCAGCGCGTTGCTGGCCCGGCACCGGAAAGTGCCGGTGTGGGCGCGGGTGGCCACGTGCCGCAGCCCGGGGGTGACGGACGTCCCGTCCTTGTCACAAGCCACATGGGGCCGGGGGTTGCCCCGCGCCTGGCACCGCAGCGTCACCTCCTCCCCTTCCGTCCAGTTCTGGCTGGGGGGGCAGCTCCTGTCGTCCATTCTGGGCAGGGCTGTGGGGACACCAGGGGACATTACTCCCCCCCCGAAATGCGCCACGACGTCCCCGCAACCCCCCAACCTGCCTCCTGCGCACCCACCAGTGACACTGAGCCCCACGGGCGTGCTCCTCTTTGTGGGTTTGTTGCCTGCACGCATCCTGGCCTCACAGACCAGCTTGGTGTTGTCATCCTCCTCCGACGCCGTCCATGCAAAGGCCAGCGGGGACGGTCCCCAGGCAGTCAGGACGCGGGGACCCGCTGTCACCTGCAGCTGCAGTTCCGGGGAGTGCCCGGGTGGCAGGACGCAGCGCCCGGTCACCTCCGTCCCCTCCATGGGGACACTGGTGCTGACGTTCAGCTGTGGCTGGGGGAAGCCTGCGGGTGACAACGGGGGACACCTGAGGGACGCCGTCCCCGCCGCGCCACCCGCCTGACCGTGATGCACTTACTGTAGACGTGGACCGACGCCTGCTGCTGCCGCTCCTTGGGTCCCACCCGCACGCTGCAAACCAGCCCAAATTGTCCCTGCTGAGCGTGGGACACCTCGGCCACCGCGCGGAGCCCGTCCTCGGTGACATGGAGCGGCAGCGGGTGGCCAGCCAGGGAAAGCTCAAAGTGCGCCGCCGGAAAGACATGCCGGACGCTGCAGGAGACGTTGATCTTCTCATCCGTCTCCAGGTAGATCTCACCCATCTCCAGCTGGGGATCCTCAGGGAAATCTGCAGTAGGGGAGCAAATGGTGAGACACGGCCACCGCCGGCTTGGGGACGCGCGGTGACACCGGCGCCAGCTCACCGTAGACGTCCAGCACCTGCGGGGAGGAGGTGGTGTTGAAGTGGACGTTGCTGGGCCACAGGTCGAGCAGCGCCTGGCAGGTGATGCTCTGCCCCTGGTCCTCGCGCCGCGCTGTCACCACGTGCGTCACCTCCACGTCCTGCGGCTTGTTCTCAGCTCTGTGCTCGAAGGTGGCGGTGTGCAGGGTGGTGGCACCGCGGCGCAGGATCACCGTCAGGTTCTGGACGGGCGCCACGCGGGGCACGCGGCACACCAGCTTGTGGCTCTCGCCCACCGCCAGCTGCGGCACTGGCTCCAGCACCGCCTGCTCCAGGGGACCTGGGGGGGGACAAGACGTGGCGTGAAGGGGACGCTCAGTGCCACCGGGGCTGGTGGCGCCACCCCAGAGCCGCTTACGGTAGGCGATGAGGGTGGCCGACACCGTCTTCCTCTGCTTGTTGCAGGAGTAGAAGCAGAGGATGTTGGAGCTCCACTCGGTGATGTTACGCAGCTCCACCACCGTCTCGCCCTGCCCTGACGCCTCAAGCCGGTGCTTGAAGAAGGACGTCTCCACGTCGCCCGTGGCGCTGGGGTCCTGGCACGTGGTCCTGCACTTGAGGCGCACCGCCCCGCCGTGCTCCACCACCAGCACCGGTGGCTCGATGAACACCTCGAAGGAAGCGTGCAGCCGCCCTGCGAGGCGAAGCGAATGTCCGTGAGGGTCTGCAGGGCGCTGGGGACCCCCCAGGAGAAGACAAAGGTACCCTCAGGTTTGTCCCCAACCCATCACCCCAGGGGGAAGCGTCCCCGTGGCGGCAGCCAGGGAGAAGTGCAGAGCTTCTGAGCTTCTCCTTTGCTGCGGGAAGTGCCCTTGAGGGCGCGTGGGGAGGGCAGGATCCATCCGTTTTCCCCCCCACCACCACCATCTGCCAACCAAAAAAAATGAGCAAAAAGGGCAGAAGGTATGCGGAGAGGCGTGGGGCGCGCCGGCAGCTCGCAGCAGCAGTCCCCAGCCGGCGGCCAGATCCTCAGCACGGTGACAGTCCCGTGAGGGTGACAAAAGGCAAACCCCTTCCTGGCAAAGCTGGGCTGCGGAGCCCCCGCTCTGGAAGAAAGCCCCCCCGGTGAGTCAGCGGCTGCGCCCCACCGCTGGGGGTTCCCCGAGGTTTTCCTCGGCCGCCCTGGGCAAAGTCCTGCCCTTTCCCAGAATAACCGGCGGAAGCAAGGGAAAAATTCCTCGGAATTGCCACAAGACAAACAGATTTCGCAAGGGCACCCGGGCTGGGCTGCGCCGCGCCCCCCGCTCTCTTCTTGCTCGCCCCCAACTCGCTTGGAGGAAACGCGCTCCCAAAGGGCTTCGTCACGGGGCAGGGCACGGTGTCACCGATACACTCGGAGTGACACACTCGCTCTGCCACGCTTGTGCTCGCTCCGACGTGCTTGTGCTCGCTCTGACATGCGTGTGCTTACCCCGATGTGCTCGTGCTCGCCCCAACGCGCTTGCACGCTCGCCCCGACGCACTTGCACGCTTGCCCCGACACGCTGGCACCCGTGTTCTCCTCCCCGGTGCCACACCCCTGGGGACACGCGGGTCCCCACCGCCCTCTCCCCACCACCCCCGTGCCCCCCAGTGCCCCTCACCTGCGAGCATGGTCACGGCGCACAGGAGCAGTGGGAGCGCTGCGGGGCGCATGGCGCGACAGCCACCGGGGTGGCACCGGCACCGGGCTGGTTCGGAGCTCCGGGAACACCGGGGAGGGACCCGGGGGGGGGGTCTCCGTGCACACCGGGATGGGGCCGGTCCGAGCAATCCGTGCGCAGCGGGCTGGGGCCGGTCGGTTTCTCGAAAATCTCGGTTACCAGGGCGATCGGGCTCTCCGTGCGCACCGGTACCGGCTCCGGTTCGGGCTCTCCGTGCACACCGGCGTGGATCCGATCGGGCTCTCCGTACGCACCGGGATGGCTCCGCTTTGGGCTCTCCAAGAACACCGGTCCCGGCTCCGGTCCGAGCTCTCCGTGCGCACCGGGTGTGGCTCCGCTTCGGGCTCTCCAAGAACACCGGTACCGGCTCCGGTTTGGGCTCTCCGTGCGCACCGGTGTTGCTGACTCAGGATCCCCGCTGTGCTCCCGCCGCCCCGTAGGCAGGCGCTTTATGAGCTCGGCACAAGCCCGGCCCCTCCTTGAGCCCCGGGGAATTCCGGTGCTGTGGGGACTTCGGCGCCGGGGTTCCCCCGGGCAGCCGGACCCCGGCCGGGGGCCGTGGGACAACCCCACAGCCCTCCAGCCCCACTGCTCTCCCACCCCGGGACGGGGCAGTTTTCCTGCTCCATTGCCCCGGGATGGGGCAGTTCTTTAGCCTCCCCCCTACCCTACTGCCTCTCCGCCCTGGGATGGGGCAGTTTTTCTGCCCCACCGCCCTGGGGTGGGGCGGATTTGCCCCAGATGGAGCGGCCCTCCTGCCCCACTGCCTGGGAAAGGGGCACCTTTCTTACTGCCCCGATCGAGCAGCCCTCTTGCCCCGCTGCCCTCCTGCCCCACTGCCCTGGTATGGGGCAGCCCCCCCAAATCTGCCCCACTGCACTCACTCCAGCCCCGTGCATCAGGCACAGGCACCAGGGCCCCCAACTTTTTTGGGGTCGGAGGGAGGACTCAGCCCCATAAGACAAATTCGGGGCTTCCTGACGCCAGCCCCCCCCCCCCCCAGCACAGGATTTTTTGCGGGGGCCTGGCCAGGGCTGGGTTAAGGAGCCGGGGGGGGGCCTCGGCGTCAGCATGAGCGCGGTGACCTCATCCCGAATGCATGGGGACAAGCAGCCAAGCTCTCCCACCCGCGCGCTCCGCTTCCTTTTTTCTCTTCGTGTTTTTGTGGAAGGGAGGGATTTTTCTCACCACGAGGAGCCGGGAGGGCGGCCAGACCCCATCGGCGCTGGGGGGCCAGGATGCGGCCGCCCCGGCTCTTGGCACGGCGGGGGCCGCTGGCTTTCCAAAGTTTTCCTTTCGGGACAAAAGGACCAGGTTGAGAAACGCCTCCAAGCAACACAACCCCGACCGACCCGGGGACGAAGCGCAGCCCACGCCGCTGGCGCTGGCGCCCCTTGTCCCCCGGGGTTTGTCTCCGCGCTGGCGGCAGAGGAAAGTCCGGGGCCAGCTCCCGGGGTTTCACTTCTGCATCCCGCAGCGAAACCCCGGAGGCTTTATAAGAACTGCGTCGGGACCGCGGAAACCACGTGGCCCTGTCCCCACCGGGGCCACCATGGGGCTGCGTCCCCTTGTCCCCCACGGGGAAGGGGGAACCCGTGCGGCGCCCCACGGCCCCGCCGTCCCCGTGCACGGCTCCTCGTCCCCAAGGCCGCCCCCCTGGAGTTGGCGGGGCGGGCGGAAGGAATTCCTTATCTTCCCACGGCCATGGCCTCACTGGCGCTGCACAAAGGGCATTTCCTGCGCGGTCAGCAGCACTGGGATGGGGACATGGGGACATGGGGCACGTGGGGGGGGGACGTGGGGGTGCAGGGAGGGGTTGGGAGGGGCATGGGAGCAGGGGGACGGGGGTTAGGGGGGGAGGACGTGGGGACGTGGGAATATGGGGACACAGGAATGGCTGGGGAGGGACATGGGGACGTGGGGAGGGACATGGGGACGTAGGGAAGGACATGGGGACAGGGACAAGGTGGAGGACTGGGGGGCACACGGGGGACATGGGGCTGGATGGAAAGAGACCTGGGGACGGGGACAAGGGGGACACAGGGATGGAAGGGGAGGGACACGGGGCACAGGGATGTGGGAAAGGACAGGGGGACAGGGACAAGGGGGTGCACTGGGGGGACATGGGGGACATGGGATGGATGGGGAAGGAGGGAAGGACACAGGGACATGGGGATGGATGGGGAGAGACCTGGGGACAGGGACACGGGGGACACAGGAATGGAAGGAGAGGGACACAGGGACAGGGACACTGGACACGGCGGTGGACTGGGAGGGACATAGGGACCAGGACACAGGGGACATCCCAAATCCCCTCCTCTGCTCCGCCGCTCCCACGGCTCCGTCACCGTGCGGCACCCTTGGGGACACTGCAGGGACAGGGCAGGACATCCCCGTGTCCCCATGTCCCCGTCCCCTGACCCCACAGGGTGGCACCCCGCAGGGTGGTGGCCGTCCCAGAGGGTGCCACCCCGTGCCGAGGGCTGGCGGCATGGCCACTGCTGAGCAGGCCGCGCTTAACGAAGGCGCTAACGAGGCACCGGAGGCCCTGAGGGACCGCGGGGACAGCAGCCACCGAGCGTCCCAGCCCTGGGACATCCCCGTTGCATCCGACCGGGACGGGCTCAGGCGCCAGCACGTGTCACCTCTGGCCCCGCGCTTCCGACGCTGGAGGGGGACAACAAGCAAATCACTGCCCCCGGGGCAGGATATGGCCCCCGGTGCAGGACGTAGGCCCCAATACAGGATACGGTGCCCGGTGCAGGATGCGGCCCAGCCCGTCCGGTCCTGCAGGACCCCCCCCCCCACACACACACACACACACACGCCGGTGGCCTCGCGCCTGCCCCGAAATGTCCGGAAGCCCTCGCGCGGGGCGGCCACGCGCCAGCTTCGCCGCAGGAAGGGGCCCTCCAGCTGCTGCCTTCACGCTCCCACCGCAGCCGTCTCGGGGTGCTGAGCCCCCTTGCACGCCCGCTGCAAGCTCCAAGCCCCGTTGCACACTCTCTGCAAGCTCCAAACCCCGTTGCATGCGTGTTACGGGCTCCAACCCCCATTGCACACTTGCTGCAAGCTCTGAGCCCCATTGCATGCACTTTACAGACTCCGAGCTGCATTGCACACGTGTTACGGGCTCCAAGCCCTGTTGCACTCTTGCTGCAAGCTCCGAGCCCCGTTGCATGCATGTTATGGGCTCCAAGCCCTGTTGCACACTCACTGCAAGCTCCAAACCCCTTTGTATGCATGTTACGGGTTCCAAGCCCCGTTGCACACGTGTGTTATAGGCTCCAAGCCCCGTTGCATGCATGTTATGAGCTCCAAGCCCTAGCGCACACTCACTGCAAGCTCCAAGCCCCATTGCACACTCACCGTGGGCTCCAAGCCCCTTCGCACACTTGTTACAAGCCCCAGACCCCTTTGAACGCTCGTTACAATCCCCAAAGCCCCTTTGCACGCCTGTTACAAACCCTAAGCCCTCTTTGCACACCCATTACAAGTCCCAACCTCCCTTTGCACACTCGTTACAAGCCCCAGGCCCCCTTGCACACCCTCTGCAGGCTCCAGGCCGTTCCCCCCTACATCCCCCCCGCTGCCTCCCTGCCCGCTGGCCCCGTCCTGGCCCCGTATCCCATGAACGCGTCCCACAAACGTGTCCCACAAACGTGTCCCACAAACGTGTCCCGCTGACGAGCCCGGTTAACGAGCCCGTGCCCCGGCCGCTTTCTGCTCAGCCACGGCACTGCCAGGAAAGGGCCGTGCCCGGGCCCGCCCCAGGCTCTGGCACTTGGAGCTGCGGCGGTGCCAGCGCCGGGAGCGGTGCCAGTTGGCGCCGTGCCCTCGTCCCCTGCGCGGCGCCCGATGTCCCCGGGGGCGCAGGGACGGCGCTGTCACCCCCCCCCCCCCCCCGAGGTGCTCTTGGTGCTCGTGCACAGCGGGGACGGGCTCAGCGCCGCTCGCTCGTGTCCCGTCCGCGCCTCCGGCCTCCGTACGGCCACCCCGCGGCGTGACAAGTGCCACCACCGTGGCCAGTGTCACCACCGCCGTGGCCAGTGTCACCACCACATGGATGAGGACGCTGCGGAGGAGCCCGCGGCAGGGGACGAGGCGAGCCGGCCCCGCACGGTGGCACCGATGTGACACCACCACCAGCCCTTCTCCATCTCTGTCCCTTCCGCGGTGTCCCCAGCCCCGCAGCGGGACCTGGGTGCCACCAGATGCCACCAGGTGCCACCGCTCACCTCGGGAGAGGATGTACGTGCCGGCAGAGCTGGCCCCAAAGCCGTTCTGGGCAGCCTGGATTGTCCCCGAGGGGTGGCTGTATGTCCCCATGTCCCCAAGGGGTGGCTGTATGTCCCTGATGGGTGCCTGTATGACCCCATATCCCTAAGGGGTGGCTGTATGTCCCCGTGTCCCCGAGGGGTGGCTGTATGTCCCCATGGGGTGGCTGTATGTCCCCATGTCCCCAAGGGGTGGCTGTACGTCCTCGAGGGCTGGCTATGTGTCCCTGTGTCCCCAAGGAGTGTCTGTATGTCCCTGAGGGGTGTCTGTATGTCCCTGTGTCCCCGTGGGGTGGCTGTGTGTCCCCATGTCCCCAAGGGGTGGCTATATGTCCTCGAGGGGTGGCTGTGTCCCCATGTCCCCAAGGGGTGGCTGTATGTCCCTGAGGAGTGTCTGCATGTCCCTGTGTCCCTGTGGGGTGGCTGCATGTCCCCATGGGGCGGCTATGTGTCCCCATGTCCCCAAGGGGTGGCTGTATGTCCCCGAGGCGTGTCTGCATGTCCCTGTGTCCCCGTGGGGTGGCTCTATGTCCCCATAGCGTGGCCGTACGTCCCCCTGTCCCCACGGGGCAGCCGTACCACGAGCCCAGGAGCCACCCGAACCCCAGGAGGGGGTCTGCAAGCGCCCCCCCCCCCCCTCCCCCCGCCCCTTCCCACGACAAAACCCGAGAGCTGGGGACGACCTCACTTTAATGGGGGGGAGGACGCGCAGCGCCCCCAGACCCCGTCCCTACGGCTACGGGATGTCGCTGTAGGGCATGGAGAAGGGGTAGAGCGGCGAGTAGCGCGTGTCGTGCCACAGCAGCTTCTTCTCCAGGAAGTCCACGGCGGCCACCGTCAGCACCAGCGTCTGGTGCTTGAGCATGCTGTGGACGTTGAGACCTGCGGGGATCACGCGGGGACGTCGGCGCCCGGCGCGGGGACACTCCGGGGACGCTTTGGGGACGTTTTGGGGACGGCGGCTGCGGGGCTCTCACCTACGACGGGGATCAGGGTGATGGTTTTGAGGCCGGCCACGGCTTTTTCGATGTTCTCCGGCATCTCGTCGCTGGGGAGGAAAGGGAGAATTACGCCTTGGGGACACCGGGACGGGGCGGGGGGACACAGGGCGGGGGGGACATGGGGGGGGGGGGGGGGGGGACACACGCGCGTGCTCACACGTCGACGATGAGCACGGAGCTGCCCCAGTGGCGGTACCGCGCCAGGTCCTGCAGGTACCGGGGGTCGGCCGTGGGCACCTCCAGGTTGTCCACCACGTGGAGCTGGTCCTGGAAAACCCAAACGTCACCTCCCATGTCCCCACCTGGGGGGGGGGGGGGGGGGGGGGGGGGGGGGGACGGGGACACACACCGAGAAGCCCCCCCCTCGGTGGGTTTGGGGTCCCCGTACCTGCATCAGCTTGACGGTGAGCGCCGTCTTCAGCCCCAGCACCCGCACCTTCATGGGCAGCAGGTAGTAGTAGCTGGTGGGGCCCCGCGGGCCGTGGGCGACGCCGCCTGCGGGGGGTGAGGGGGGGGAGACGGGACGAGGTTGCGGGGGGGGGGGGGTGTCCCCAAAACCCCAAACACGCCCCCCCCCACAACCCCTTGGGGTCACTCACCCCCTCGCCACAGCGGGGAGCGGATGCTGCCGTGGCGCGCGCGCCCCGTCCCCTTCTGCCGCCACGGCTTGCGCCCGCCGCCGCGCACCTCGGCGCGCGTCTTCACCTTGGCGTAGCTCTGGGGGGGGGGGGGGGGGGTCGGGGGCGTTAAATATCTCCCCCCCCCCCCCGGCACCGGGTCCCCCCAAATCTCCCTCAGTATCCCCAGACCCGCCTCGGTCACCCCAAAGCTTCTTCATCCTAAAAAACTCCCTCTTTGCCTCCCCGGAGCGCCTGTTCCTAAAAATGTCCCGCTGTCCCCCAAAGCTCTCCCTCTCACCCCAAAAACCTCCCTCTCACCCCAAAACCTCTCCCTCTCACCCCAAAAACCTTCCTCTCACCCCAAAGCTCTCCCTCTCACCCCAAAGCTCTCCCTCTCACCCCAAAAACCTCCCTCTCACCCCAAAACGTCGTCTTCTGTCCCAAAACCTCCGCCGCAACATCTCCCTCTGCCCCCAAACCTCTCTTCCCCAAAACCTCTCCCCCAAACCTCTCCCTCTCACCCCAAAACCTCCCCCTCTGCCCCAAAACCTCCCCGTCTGTCCCCAAAACCTCCCCCTCTGTCCCCAAACCTCCCCCTCTGCCCCCAAACCTCCCCCTCTGCCCCAAAACCTCCCCGTCTGTCCCCAAACCTCTCCCTCTCCCCCAAACCTCCCCCTCTGCCCCCAAAACCTCCCCGTCTGCCCCAAAACCTCCCCCTCTGCCCCTAAACCTCCGTCTGTCCCCAAAACCTCCCCCTCTCCCCCAAACCTCCCCCTCTGTCCCCAAACCTCCCCCTCTGCCCCCAAACCTCCCCCTCTGCCCCCAAAACCTCCCCCTCTGCCCCCAAAACCTCCCCCTCTGCCCCCAAACCTCCCCCTCTGTCCCCAAAACCTCCCCCTGTCCCCAAAACCTCCCCCTCTGCCCCCAAACCTCCCCCTCTGCCCCCAAACCTCCCCCTCTGTCCCCAAAACCTCCCCCTGTCCCCAAACCTCCCCCTCTGTCCCCAAAACCTCCCCCTCTGCCCCGAAACCTCCCCCTCTGCCCCCAAACCTCCCCGTCTGTCCCCAAAACCTCCCCCTCTGCCCCCAAACCTCCCCGTCTGTCCCCAAAACCTCCCCCTCTGCCCCCAAACCTCCCCCTCTGCCCCCAAAACCTCTCCCTCTCCCCCCAAATCCTCCCCCCAGACCCCAAACCCCCACTCACGATCCTCTTAAAGTTCTTCTGCCACATGGCCACCGCGTGCAGGATGTCCAGCCTGCGGGACACGGGGTGGGGACGTCACCCGGGGGTCCCCCAGTGCCCCCACACCCCAAAAGGGGACCCCAACACCCCAAATAGGGACCCTCACACCCCAAATAGGGACTCCAACATCCTAAAGGGGGGCCCCAACACCCCAAATAGGGACCCCAACACCCCAAATAGGGACCCTACACCGCACATAGGGACCCCCACACCCCAAATAGGGACCCCCACACCCCAATGGGGACCCTCACACCCCAAACAGGGACTCCAACATCCTTAAGGGGGGCCCCAACACCCCAAATAGGGACCCCAACACCCCAAATAGGACCCCTACACCCCACATAGGGACCCCAACATCCTAAATGGGGGCCCCAACACCCCAAATAGGGACCCCCACACCCCAAAGACGACACCTTCACACCCCAAACGAAGTACAACACCATAAAGGAGCCCCCCCACACCCTAAATGGGGACCCCGACACCCCAAAGAATACACCCCCACCCCCCAAAGGGACCCCAGCACCCTACATGGGGACCCCCGACCCCAAAAGGGGACCCCAACACCCTAAATTGGACCCCCATGCCCTAAATGGGGACCCCAACACCTCAAATGGGGACCCTAACACTCTAAATAGGGACCCCCACATCCCAAATAGGGACCCCAACATCCTAAATGAGGACCCCAACCCTAAAAAGGGACCCCAACACCCTAAATGGGACCCCCACACCACGAATGGGGACCCCAATACCCCAAAGGGGACCCTCACACCCTAAATGGGACCCCCACACCCTAAATGGAGACCTCAACACCCCAAAGGGGGCCCTAACTCTCTAAATAGAGACCCTTCACCCCAAATACGGACCCCAACACCCCAAAGGAGACCCCCACACCCTAAATGGGGACCCCAATACCCCAAAGAGAACCTCAACACCCCAAATAAGGATCCTACACCCCGAATTGGGATCCCAACACCCCAAATAGGGACCTCCACACCCCAAGTGGGCACCCCGACATGCCAAATAGGCCCTGACCCCAAAAGCCCTCCCCCTGACCCCAAAGCCCCCCCCACCACAAAAGCCGCCTCCCCTGACCCCAAAAGCCCCCCCCCCGACCCCCAAACCCACCCCCCCAACCCCAAAAGCCCCCAACCCCCCCCGACCCCAAACCCACCCCCCTGACCCCAACCCCAACCCCCCCCACCCCAAAAGCCCCCAACCCCCCCCCCGACCCCAACCCACCCCCCCAACCCCCAAAGCCCCGACATCCCCCCCGACCCCAAAAGTCCCCCCCCAACCCCCAACCCCCCCCAGACCCCCAACCCCCCCCACCCCAAAGCCCCCCCCGACCCCAACCCCCCCCAGCCCAAAAGCCCCCCTGTCCCCCAAAAGCCCCCCCGACCCCAAAAGCCCCCCAGACCCCCAATCCCCCCACCCCAAAAGCCCCCCGACCCCAAAATCCCCCCTGACCCCAACCCCCCCATCCCAAAAGCCCCCCCCATCCCCCAAAAGCCCCCCCAGACCCCCAACCCCCCCACACCCCAAAAGCCCCCCCGACCCCAACCCCCCCCCGACCCCAACCTCCCCCACCCCAAAAGCCCCCCCGACCCCAACACCCCCCCACCCCAAAAGCCCCCCCCGACCCCAACCCCCCACCCCAAAAGCCCCCCCGTCCCCCAAAAGCCCCCCCACCCCAAAAGCCCCCAACCCCCCCCCCGACCCCAACCTCCCCGTCCCCCAAAAGCCCCCCCAGACCCCCAACCCCCCCCACCCCAAAAGCCCCCCCGTCCCCCAAAAGCCCCCCCACCCCAACCCCCCCCAAACCCCCCCCCGACCCCAAAAGCCCCCCCGTCCCCCAAAAGCCCCCCCAGACTCCCAACCCCCCCCCACCCCAAAAGCCCCCCGACCCCAACCCCCCCCACCCCAAAAGCCCCCAACCCCCCCCAGACCCCAACCCCCCCCACCCCAAAAGCCCCCCCGTCCCCCAAAAGCCCCCCCAGACCCCCAACCCCCCCCAACCCCCCAAAAGCCCCCCCCAACCCCCCCAACTCCCCCCCTTCCCCCCCCAACCCCCCCCAACCCCCAACCCCCCCCCCAACTCCCCCCCTCCCCCCCCTTCCCCCCCCCCCCTCCCCAACCCCCCCAAACCCCCCCCCCCCCCCCAAGGAAAGGCCCCACCTGGGCGCCACGGCGAAGACGTCCGGGTGCAGCTGGGCCAGCCCCAGGCGCTCGGCAGCCGGGTGCCGCAGGGAGCCCAGCCACGCCTGCGCCCCGACGCGCCGCGGGGCCACCGGGACGCCGCACGCCCGCAGCACCGGGGACGGCGACGGCGACGGGGACGGGGACGGGGACGATGGGGACGGGGATGGGGACGGGGCCGGGGGCGACGGCGGCGGGGCCGGGAGCTCTGCTGAAGGAAGAGGGGACGGGGACCCCGATGTCCCCGCCGTGCGCGTGGGCTCGGGTCTTGTCCCCAGGGGCGTCCCCGACCCCACGGCCAGCCTGTCCCCAAGGATGTCCCCGACCCCACGGCCAGCCTGTCCCCAGTGTCCCCAGGGGTGTCCCCAACGCCACGGCCACCCTGTCCCCAAGGATGTCCCCGACCCCACGGCCAGCCTGTCCCCAGTGTCCCCAGGGGTGTCCCCAACGCCACGGCCACCCTGTCCCCAAGGATGTCCCCGACCCCACAGCCACCGTGTCCCCAAGGATGTCCCCGACCCCATTGCCATCCTGTCCCCAGTGCCCCCAAGGATGTCCCCAAGGATGTCCCCGACCCCACAGCCACCCTGTCCCCAAGGATGTCCCCGACCCCACGGCCAGCCTGTCCCCAGTGTCCCCAAGGATGTCCCCAAGGATGTCCCCAACCCCACAGCCACCCTGTCCCCAAGGATGTCCCCGACCCCACGGCCAGCCTGTCCCCAGTGTCCCCAGCCCCACGGCCACCCTGTCCCCAGGGGTGTCCCCGACCCCATGGCCAGCCTGTCCCCAGTGTCCCCAAGGATGTCCCCGACCCCACGGCCAGCCTGTCCCCAGTGTCCCCAAGGATGTCCTCAAGGATGTCCCCGACCCCGCAGCCAGCCTGTCCCCAGTGTCCCCAGCCCCATGGCCACCGTGTCCCTAAGGATGTCCCCAACCCCACAGCCACCCTGTCCCCAAGGATGTCCCTGACCCCAATGTCATCCTGTCCCCAATGTCCCCAATGTCCCCAAGGATATCCCTGACCCCACGGCCAGCCTGTCCCCAATGTCCCCAGGGGTGTCCCCAGCCCCATGGCCACCCTGTCCCCAAGGATGTCCCCGACCCCATTGCCAGCCTGTCCCCAATGTCCCCAAGGATGTCCCCGACCCCACGGCCAGCCTGTCCCCAGTGTCCCCAGGGGTGTCCCCAACGCCACGGCCACCCTGTCCCCAAGGATGTCCCCGACCCCACGGCCAGCCTGTCCCCAGTGTCCCCAAGGATGTCCCCAAGGATGTCCCCGACCCCACAGCCACCATGTCCCCAAGGATGTCCCCGACCCCATTGCCATCCTGTCCCCAGTGCCCCCAAGGATGTCCCCAAGGATGTCCCCGACCCCACAGCCACCCTGTCCCCAGTGTCCCCGACCCCATGGCCACCCTGTCCCCAAGGATGTCCCCGACCCCACAGCCACCCTTGGCCCCAATGTCCCCAGGGGTGTCCCCGACCCCATGGCCAGCCTGTCCCCAGTGTCCCCAAGGATGTCCCCGACCCCACGGCCAGCCTGTCCCCAGTGTCCCCAAGGATGTCCTCAAGGATGTCCCCGACCCCGCAGCCAGCCTGTCCCCAGTGTCCCCAGCCCCATGGCCACCGTGTCCCTAAGGATGTCCCCAACCCCACAGCCACCCTGTCCCCAAGGATGTCCCTGACCCCAATGTCATCCTGTCCCCAATGTCCCCAATGTCCCCAAGGATATCCCTGACCCCACGGCCAGCCTGTCCCCAATGTCCCCAGGGGTGTCCCCAACGCCACGGCCACCCTGTCCCCAAGGATGTCCCCGACCCCACGGCCAGCCTGTCCCCAAGGATGTCCCCGACCCCGCAGCCAGCCTGTCCCCAATGTCCCCAAGGATGTCCCCAAGGATGTCCCCGACCCCACAGCCAGCCTGTCCCCAGTGTCCCCAGCCCCACGGCCACCCTGTCCCCAAGGATGTCCCCGACCCCGCAGCCAGCCTGTCCCCAATGTCCCCAAGGATGTCCCCGACCCCACGGCCAGCCTGTCCCCAATGTCCCCAGGGGTGTCCCCAATGCCACGGCCACCCTGTCCCCAAGGATGTCCCCGACCCCACAGCCACCCTTGACCCCAATGTCCCCAGGGGTGTCCCCAATGCCACGGCCACCCTGTCCCCAAGGATGTCCCCGACCCCACGGCCAGCCTGTCCCCAATGTCCCCAGGGGTGTCCCCAACGCCATGGCCACCCTGTCCCCAAGGATGTCCCCGACCCCACAGCCACCCTTGGCCCCAATGTCCCCAGGGGTGTCCCCGACCCCACGGCCACCCTGTCCCCAAGGATGTCCCCGACCCCACAGCCAGCCTGTCCCCAGTGTCCCCGACCCCATGGCCACCCTGTCCCCAAGGATGTCCCCGACCCCACAGCCACCCTTGACCCCAATGTCCCCAGGGGTGTCCCCAATGCCACGGCCACCCTGTCCCCAAGGATGTCCCCGACCCCACGGCCAGCCTGTCCCCAATGTCCCCAGGGGTGTCCCCAACGCCACGGCCACCCTGTCCCCAAGGATGTCCCCGACCCCACAGCCACCCTTGGCCCCAATGTCCCCAGGGGTGTTCCCGACCCCACGGCCACCCTGTCCCCAAGGATGTCCCCGACCCCACAGCCAGCCTGTCCCCAATGTCCCCAAGGATGTTCCTGACCCCGCAGCCACCCTTGGCCCCAGTGTCCCCAGGGGTGTCCCCGATCCCATTGTCATTCTGTCCCCAATGTCCCCAAGGATGTCCCCGACCCCATGGCCCCCCTGTCCCCAGTACCCCCCCGATTCCCCCTGTCCTCAATGTCCCCATCGCCCCCCCAATGTCCCCAATGCCCCCAGTGCCCCCCTGGTCCCCCGTCCTCAACGCCCCCCCCGTCCCCATGCCCCCCCCGTCCCCCAGTGCCCCCCTTGTCCCCCCAATGTCCCCAGTGCCCCCAGTGCCCCCCTGGTCCCCAATGCCCCCCCCGTCCCTATGATGTCCCCAATGGCCCCCTGTCCCCAGTGTCCCCAATGCCCCCCATCCCCGCCATGTCCCCAATGTCCCCATGCCCCCCCATCCCCCCAATGTCCCCAATGCCCCCCCTGTCCCCAATGTCCCCAGTGCCCCCCAGTCCCCATGGCCCCCCTGTCCCCAATGTCCCCATGCCCCCCCCCCATCCCCCACGTCCCCAATGTCCCCCCATCCCCGCTATGTCCCCAATGCCCCCCCCGTCCCCAGTGCCCCCCCTGTCCCCAATGTCCCCATGCCCCCCCCGGTCCCCAATGTCCCCCCCCCGCCCCCGTGCCCCACCCCCATCCCCCCAATGCCCCCCCTGTCCCCAATGTCCCCATGCCCCCCCCAATGTCCCCAATGTCCCCATGCCCCCCCCGGTCCCCAATGTCCCCAATGCCCCCCCCCGCCCCCGTGCCCCCCCCCATCCCCCCAATGCCCCCCCTGTCCCCAATGTCCCCATGCCCCCCCCATCCCCCCCAGTGCCCCCCCGGTCCCCACGATGTCCCCACTGTCCCCACGACCCCCCCCTCCCCCCCGTGCCCCCCCCCCCGCCCCTCCCCCACTCACCGCCGCCGCTCCCGGTGCCCGCCGCCACCTGCGGGGTCGCGGCCGTTAGCGGGACCCCGGCCCCCGGGGACCCCCCCCCAAGCCCCGCCCACCTCCCCGCACAAGCCCCTCCCACCTCCCCGAGCCCCTCCCACCCCCTCCAAGCCCCGCCCACCTCCCCCCAGGCCCCGCCCCTCACCCGAGCGGCCCCGGCCCGGCCCCGGGCCCAGGCCCAGGCGGCGGCGGCGGCTCCGCGGGGCCCGGCGCGGAACATGGCGGCGGGGGGGGGGTTGGGGGGGTGGGCGTCTGGTGATGACGTCACGGAAGGGGGGAGGGGCCTGGCGGGGCGCGCGCGGCGGCTGGTGATGACGTCAAGGATTGAGGCGGGGCGGGGCGGGACTTCCGGGGAGGCGGGCTCAGTGCTCCCAGTACGGCCCAGTGCTCCCAGTATGGCCCAGTGCTCCCTATAACCCCACATCCCCACTGCTCCCAGTACGTCCCAGTGCTCCCAGTACGGCCCAGTGCTCCCTATAACCCCCCATCCCCACTGCTCCCAGTACGTCCCAGCGCTCCCGGTATGGCCCAGTACCCCAATAACCCCCTGTCCCCAGTGCTCCCAGTATGGCCCAGTACCCCCAATAACCCCCCATCCCCACTGCTCCCAGTACGTCCCAGTGCTCCCAGTACGGCCCAGTGCTCCCTATAACCCCCCATCCCCACTGCTCCCAGTACGTCCCAGCGCTCCCAGTATGGCCCAGTACCCCCAATAACCCCCCGTCCCCACTGCTCCCAGTACATCCCAGTGCTCCCAGTACGGCCCGGTGCTCCCTATAACCCCCCATCCCCACTGCTCCCAGTACGTCCCAGCGCTCCCGGTATGGCCCAGTACCCCCAATAACCCCCTGTCCCCAGTGCTCCCAGTATGGCCCAGTACCCCCAATAACCCCCCATCCCCACTGCTCCCAGTACGTCCCAGTGCTCCCAGTACGGCCCAGTGCTCCCTATAACCCCCCATCCCCACTGCTCCCAGTACGTCCCAGCGCTCCCAGTATGGCCCAGTACCCCCAATAACCCCCCGTCCCCACTGCTCCCAGTACATCCCAGTGCTCCCAGTACGGCCCGGTGCTCCCTATAACCCCCCATCCCCACTGCTCCCAGTACGTCCCAGTGCTCCCAGTATGGCCCAGTGCTCCCTATAACCCCACATCCCCACTGTTCCCAGTACGTCCCAGTGCTCCCAGTATGGCCCAGTACCCCCAATAACCCCCTGTCCCCGCTGCTCCCAGTATGGCCCAGTACCCCCAATAACCCCCTGTCCCCAGTGCTCCCAGTATGGCCCAGTACCCCCAATAATCCCCCGTCCCCAGTGCTCCCAGTACGGCCCAGTGCTCCCTATAACTCCCCATCCCCACTGCTCCCAGTACATCCCAGTGCTCCCAGTACGGCCCGGTGCTTCCTATAACCCCCCATCCCCACTGCTCCCAGTATGTCCCAGTGCTCCCAGTAACCCCCCCAATGCTCCCAGTACCACCCCCGGTGCTCCCAGTACCACACAGCATCCCCCTATCCCCAGTGCTCCCAGTACGTCCCAGTGCTCCCAGTAACCCTCCACTGCTCCCAGTACCACCCTCAGTGCTCCCATTATCCCCTAGTACCCCCCAGTGTTCCCAGTACCCCCCCAGTGCCACCCAGTATCCATCCAGTGCTCCCAGTATCCCCCAGTGCTCCCAGTACCCCACCAGTGCCATCCAGTACCCCCAGCACCCCCCTATCCCCAGTGCTCCCAGTATCTCCAGTAACTCCCAGTGCTCCCAATACCCCCTATTTCCAGTGCTCCCAGTATCCCCAGTGCCCCCCAGCATCCTAAGTACCATCCTATCCCCAGTGCTCCCAGTACCCCCCCAGTACACCTCCCCCATCCCCAGTGCTCCCAGTACCTCCCCAGTGCCCCCAGTACCCCCCCAACCCCAGTGCTCCCAGTATCCCCAGTGCCCCCAAGCAGCCCCCCACTGTCCCTCAGTGCCCCAGTACCCCCCAGTGCTCCCAGTTCCACTATTGCCACCCAGTATCCCCCACACCCCCAGTGCTCCCAGTATCACCCAGTGCCCCCCCAACACCCCCCAGTGCTCCCAGTACCCCCCAGTGCCCCCCAGTGCTCCCAGAACCCCTGGCACCTCCAGTCCCCCCACTATCCCCCGTGCCCCAAGTGTCCCCAGTGTACCCAGTGTTCCCAGTGCCTCCCCCCAGTATCGCCCAGTGCCTCCAGTATCCCCAGTACCCTGCAGAACCCCCGGTGTCCCTGTGCTCCCAGTATCCCCAGTGCTCCCAGTGCCCCCCAGTGGCCAAGTGGCTCCCAGTATCGTTCAGTGCCCCAGTACCCCCATGTCCCCAGTGTCCCCAGTGCTCCCAGTGTCCCCAGTATCCTCCAGTATCCCCAGTCCCCCCAGTATTCCCAGTACCACCAGTGCCCCCCAGTGGCCCAGTGCTCCCAGTACCTCCAGTGCCTCCACTATCCCCGGTGCCCCCAGTCCCCTCCCAGTCCCCCCAGTATTCCCAGTACCACCAGTGCCCCCCAGTGGCCCAGTGCTCCCAGTACCTCCACTATCCCCAGTGCCCCAGTACCCCGCCCAGCCCCCCCAGTATTCCCAGTACCCTCCAGTGCCCCAGGTACTCCCCAGTATCCCCAGTACCCCCAGTGTCCCCCAGTAACCCCACGTACCCTCCAGTGCCCCTGGTACTCCCCATTCCCCCCCAGTATCCCCATTACCCCCTTCCCCAGTATCCCCAGTATTCCCAGTACCACCAGTGCTCCCAGTAACCCCAGATACCCCCCGGTACCCCCAAGTCCCCCCAGTCTTCCCAGTACCCTCCAGTCCCCCCGGTGCTTCCAGTACCCGCCAGTCCCCCCAGTACCCCCCCCCCCCAGTACCCTCTAGTTCCCCCAGTACCACCAGTGCTCCCCAGTTCTCCCAGTATCTCCACTATTCCCAGTGCCCCCAGTCCCCCCAGTATTCAAGGAACCCCCAGATACCCCCAGTCCCACCAGTATCCCCCAGTGCCCACAGTTCCCCCAGTACCCCCCAGTTCCCCCAGTGCCCCCAGTACCTCCCAGTCCCCCCCAGTTCCCCCAGTACACCCCGATACCCCCAGTGCCCTCAGTGCCCCCCAGCACCCCCAGTATGGCCAGTATCCCCCAGTCCTCCCAGTCCCCCCGTTTCCCCAGTGCCCCCAGTGTCCCCCAGTATTCCCCAGTTCCCCCAGTACATCCCAGCCCCCCCAGTACCTCCCAGTCCCCCCATTTCCCCAGTGCCCCCAGTGTCCCCCAGTACTCCCCAGTTCCTCCCAGTCCCCCCAGTACCTCCCAGTCCCCCCGTTTCCCCAGCGCCCCCAGTATCCCCCAGTACTCCCCAGTCCCAGCCCCCCCCCCCCCCCAAAAAAATCTCCCTCCGGAAGCGTGAAATCCCCCGATTTCCACCCAAAAATCCGGGGGGGGCGGGGTGTGTGAGGGGGGGGGTGGGGACACACCCCCTTTCCCCGCCCCCCCCCGGGCCAACGCCCCCCCCCCCGTTCCTTATGGGGCGGGGGCTCACAGGGCCCCCCCCCCAAACCCCAAATCCCTCCCCCCCCCCCCCAAAAAAAAAGATGCTTCAACACCCCCCAAAAAAAAAAAAAAACGGGGGGGGGGGAGATGGGGAAGGGGGGGGTGGGGGGGTGTCACCGCGCCCCCCCCCCCCGCCTTGGCCTCGCCCCCCCCCCCCCCCCCCCCCCGGGGGGCGGGGAGGGCCCCGGGGCCGCCCCACCCGGAGCCGCCCCCGCGCACATGCTGGGAGCGGAGCGCAGCCGGTAAGAGGCGCCGCGAGCCCCCCCCCGTGGCCGTGCCCCCCCCCCACCCCCGACCCTTTACCCCCTTACCCCCCCCCCCCAAAAAAAAAAAACAAACAAAAAACTTGGGGTCCCCCCCCCCTTCCCCCCCTCCCGGTTTCCCTAAAAACGAGGCGCAAAGCTCGCCCCCCCCCCCCCCAAAAAAAAAAAAATCCGGCCCACGCGTGTCTACGTGGGTGGGGATTTTTTTTTTTTTTGGGGGGGGGGGGGCGGGGAGAGGAGGGGAGTCAGCCCTGGCCCCGTTTCGGTGCCCCCCCCCCCCCCCCCCAAAAAAAATCCATGCAGATTGCAGCTGCCCCCCGTTTAGGGGGGGGTGCCCAACTTTAGGGTGCGCCCCCCCCCCCAGGGAAGGATCCGCCCCCCCCCCCCGGCTCCCCGCATCCCCCCCCCCCCCAAAAAAAAAAAATTACGGGTGGCCCTATCCAGCCCCCACCCCACCACGATGGAGCGGGACCCACCCCTTCCACGAGTGTCCCCCCCCTGCGTGTCCCCCCCATGTGTGTACCCCCCCCCGGGTGTCCCCCCCTCCCCGGGTGCCCCCAGACCCCCAAAAAATCCGGGGGGGGGGGAGGGGGGAACACACCACATCCACCCCACAACCACCCCACCCCATCACGGGGGGGGCCCACAGGGACCGATCCTGCGGGGGGGGGGGGTGTCTTAACAGACCCTCATCATCTTTGGGGGGGGGTCCTGGTGTGTGTGTCCCCCCCCCCCCCCCCCCCGCGGTGCTGGGGCCGCCGCCAGCCCCCATTGTTCGCCCCCGGCCCCGCTGGGACGGGGCGGGGGGCGGGGGGGGGCCTAATCCGGACCAGCTGCTGCGGCCCCCGCCGACATCTGCCCCGCAGCTGCGGGCCCCCCCCCGGAGCTGCGGCCGTGGGAGCGGGACCCTTGCACGCCCCCCCCCCCCCCCCCCCCCCCCCCCCCCCCGTGCGTGTGTGTGTGTCCCCGCTCGGTGTACCCAGGGGGCCGTTGGCCGGTTGTGCAAGGCGTAACGGCCGCGGCGCTGGGCACTGGGTGCTGGAGAGGCTGGGTGCTGGTGCAAGGAGGGTGGGTGGTGGTGGTGGGGGCACCGGTACGGGTGTGCAAGGGGTGGGGGCACCGATATGGGTGTGCAAGGGGGGGTGGCACCCATGTGTACGGGTGTGCATGGAGTGCTGGCACCAATATGGGTGTGCACGTGGTGCTGGCAGCTGTGTGGCATCACTGGCACCGATACGGGCGTGCACGGGGTGGGGGCACCAATATGGGTGTGCAAGGGGTGGGGGCACCCATGTATATGGGTGTGCAAGGGGTGCTGGCACTGATATGGGTGTGCACGTGGTGCTGGCACCCGTGTGGCATCCCTGGCACCGGTACGGGTGTGCACAGGGTGGGGGCACCGATATGGGTGTGCAAGGGGTGGTGGCACCCGTGTGTACGGGTGTGCATGGTGTGGGGGCACCCGTGTGGCATCCCTGGCACTGGTACGGGTGTGCAAGGGGTGGTGGCAATGGTATGGGTGTGTGCAGGGTGCTGGCACCCATATGGCATCCCTGGCACTGCTACGGGTATGCACAGGGTGGGGGCACCAATATGGGTGTGCAAGGGGTGGTGGCACCCGTGTGCACGGGTGTGCATGGGGTGCTGGCACCGATATGGGTGTGCACGTGGTGCTGGCACCCGTGTGGCATCCCTGGCACTGGTATGGGTGTGCACGGGGTGGGGGCACCGATGTGGGTGTGCAAGGGGTGGGGGCACCTGTGTGTACGGGTGTGCAAGGTGTGCTGGCACCTGTGTGGCATCACTGGCACCGATACGGGTGTGCATGTGGTGGTGGCACCCATGTATATGGGTGTGCAAGGGGTGCTGGCACCCGTGTGGCATCCCTGGCACTGGTATGGGTGTGCACGGGGTGGTGGCAATGGTACGGGTGTGCACAGGGTACTGGCACCCATATGGCATCCCTGGCACTGGTATGGGTGTGCACGGGGTGGGGGCACCAATATGGGTGTGCAAGGGGTGGGGGCACCCATGTGTACGGGTGTGCACGGGGTGGGCGCACCCGTGTGGCGTCCCTGGCACTGGTACGGGTGTGCATGGGTTGCCGGCACCGATATGGGTGTGCACCAGGGTGCCAGCACCCGTGTGCCATCACTTACACCAACAGAGGCGTGCACAGGGTGCCGGCACCCATGGGGCACTGATATACAGGTGTGCACCGGGGTGCTGGCACCCACATGCCATCGCTTACACCAACACGGGTGTGCACAGGGTGCCGGCACCCACGTGGCACTGATATATGGGTGTGCACTGGGGTGCCGGCACCCGCGTGCCATCGCTTACACCAACACGGGTGTGCACAGGGTGCCGGCACCCACGTGGCACTGATACATGGGTGTGCACCAGGGTGCTGGCACCCACGTGGCACCAATATATGGGTGTGCATCAGGGTGCTTACACCAACACGGGTGTGCACTGGGGTGCCAGCACCTGCGTGCCATTGCTTACACCAACACGGGTGTGCGCAGGGTGCCAGCACCCGCGTGGCACCGATATATGGGTGTGCATCAGGGTGCTTACACCAACACGGGTGTGCACTGGGGTGCCAGCACCCGTGTGCCATCGCTTACACCAACACGGGTGTGCACAGGGTGCCGGCACCCGCATCCCGTCACCCTCCCGTGCCCTCGCGTGCCCCCATGGGTGCCGACACCCCGTTGCACACCCGCGTGCCAGCACCGTGGCCCCCGCGGCCCCGCTCGGCAAACACTCGACGGCGCCGCGCAGCCGGGGCTGGCACCGCCGGCCCGCGACGGCCCCGAGCCCCAAGGGGGGGTCCCCAGAGCCGGGGTTTTGGGGACGGTTTGGGGACACGGGGGGGTGGGGGGGGTGGGATTCGGTGGCCGTCCGGTGCCCCCCCCCGCCCCCCCCCCCCCCGGGGCCGGATCCTGCCATCTGGCCCCCGCCTCCGCCGGCCGCTTAAACCGAGGCCGCCCGGGGGCTGATCCAATTTGCCGGGCGCCGCGGGTATTTCGGGAACAAGCGGCCCTGTGTTGCGCGGCCCCGCTGACCCCGCTCCGTGCCCCCCGTAACCGGGGGGAGGTGGGGGGGGGGCCCTGACCCCTGCGTGTCCCCGTCCCCCCCCCCCCGGTGGGATGCCTCGGGGGCCAGGGCCTTGTCCGGGACGCCCCCGATCCCTTTTGTCTGGGCCCTCTGCATATAAGGTGCCCCAAATCCTGCCCAGGATCTCTCAAAATGCCCCAGGACACCCCAAAGTGTCCCAGGACCCCCCACAATGTCCCAGGATCCCCCAAAATGTCCCAGGATCCTCCAAAATGTCCCAAGACCCCCTAAAATGCCCCAGGACCCTCCAAAGTGTCCCAGGATCCCCCAAAATGTCCCAGGATCCCTCAAAATGCCCCAGGACACCCCAAAGTGTCCCAGGGTCCCCCAAAGTGTCCCAGGATCCCTCAAAATGCCCCAGGACACCCCAAAGTGTCCCAGGGTCCCCCAAAATCTCCCAGGACCCTCCAAAGTGTCCCAGGACCCCACAAAATGTCCCAGGACCCTCCCAGCCCCATCCTGCTCTGCCCCCCCTTGCTCCCAGGCCCCTCCCCAGAGCCCCGTGCCCAGTCCTGGGGTGTTCCCAGTATGGGGCCGGGCTCGTGCAGCTCAGCCCCACACCAGTATGGGGGCACGGGGGGGGACAGGAAGGAATCCTGGTGCTGGGTCCCGCTCTGGGGTCCTGGGAGAGGGAAGTGGTGGGGGGCCGGGTGCGGGATCCCGGGAGAAAATCCCAGTTTGGGGTCCTGGTTTGGGATCCCAGTTTGGAATCCCAGTTTGGGGTTTCAGGAGAGAATCCCAGTTTGGGATCCTGGTTTGGGATCCCAGTTTGGGGTCCTGGTTTGGGGTTTCAGGAGAGAATCCCAGTTTAGGGTTCCGGTTTGGGGTTCCAGGAGAGAATCCCAGTTTGGGATCCCGGTTTGGGGTCCTGGTTCAGGGTCCTGGAAGAGAATCCCAGTTTGGGATCCCGGTTTGGGATCCCAGTTTGGGGTTTCAGGAGAGAATCCTGGTTTGGGATCCCAGTTTGGGATCCCAGTTGGGGGTCCTGGTTTGGGGTCCTGGTCTGGGGATCCGGGAGAGAATCCCAGTCTGGGGCCCCAGGAGGGAGTCCCAGTTTGGGGTCCTGGTTTGGGGTGCTGGTGCAGGATCCCATTGTGGGGTCCTGGTGTTGGTCCCAGGAGCAGATCCCAGTGGGGCTCCCAGTTCGGGGTGCCAGTGCAGGGTCCCGGTGCAGCAACCCGGTCCTCCCGGGATTTTGTGTCCCGGGGGAGGATCCCGGTGGGGATCCCAGTTTGGGATCCTGCTGGGGGGTCCTGGATTTGGGTCCCGGTGCTGGCTCCCGGTACTGGGACCCGGAATTTGGTCCCGGGGGAAGAATCCCGGTGGGGATCCCGGTTTGGGGTCGCGCTTTGGGATCCCGGGGGAGAATCCTGGCGTGAGGACCCTCTTTGGGGTCCCGGTAGAAAATCCCCCTTTGGGGTTCCCCTTTGGGGTCCCGCTTTGGGGTCCCGGTGCGATCTCCGGGGCCGCCCGTTCCCCTTGCTCCGCCCGATGCCGTTCGGCGGCCGGTAACGGGGCCCGGGGCTGCCGGGAGCGGGGCAGGGGAAGGGGAAGGGGAAGCGGCGGCCCCTCGGCTCCATTTCACCGACCCCAACCACTGGGGGGGGGGTCCCCGGGGGTCCCGACGACCGAGGGGCGGTGCCCGGGCACCGGGCGCGGCTGCGCAGAGCCCGGGCGGCGGCGGGAGGCAACGCTCGGCGGGGCCGGCACCGGCACCGGGACCGGAGGTGGGGGGCACGCGTCCCTCTCCCCCCCTTTTCCCCTCCTGTCCCCCCCCACTTCACCCCCTTCCCTTGGGGGAGGTCCCAGGACCGGAGGCTGGGGGGTCCCGGGGACAGTTATGGGGTGGGGGTCCCGGGACTGGTTACGGGGTGGAGTCCCGGGGCCGGTTACGGGGGGGGAGGGTCCCAGCATCGGTTGCATGGGGAGGGGGTCCTGGGACTGGTTGCGAGGGGGGGTCCCGGAATCGGTTGCGTGGGGGGCGTGGGTGTCCCGGGACCGGTTGCGAGGGGGGGTCTCGGGAGCAGTTGGGCGGTCCCGGGACCAGCTGGGGGGGGTCCCGGTAGTGGTTGCATGGGGGGGGGTCTCGCAACGTGTCTGGGGGTCTCAGCGTTGTTCCAGCCTCGGGGGGGGGGACGGGGACGCAGCTCCCGGAGCCCCCCACGTTGCTTAGAAAGCCCCGCCCCACCCCAAAAAAAAGGGGAAAAAGGGGGTGCGGTGTCGCCATTTGGGGATGCGTGGGCCTTATCCTGATGGGGGGGCAGCGCCGTGCCCCCTGTCCCTATGGGGAGGTGACGGTCCCCATCCTAACTGGGGGGGCGCAGTGCCGCTCCCCCCTCCCTAACTAGTGGGAATGGGGCGGCGGTGCTGGGTCCCCTGTCCCTAACTGGGACCAGCATGGGGTCCCCGTGGTGGGATGGGTGCTGTGTGGGGGGGTTCTGCGTGCCCTGTCCCCTCCGGTGTCCCCATCCCCACGTGTCCCCATCCCCACCAGTGTCTCCGTCCCCACCAGTGTCCCCGCTGGTGTCCCCACTGGTGTCCCCGTCCCTCCTGTGGGCTCTGGTTCCTCTTGGCGGTCTGCGCCGGTGCCTCATGCCGGCCCTAAAATGTCACCTCCGGCGTCAACGGGGCCACCCACCGTGTCCCCAGCACCACAGCAGCGTGGGGACGGATCCAGTGGCCCCGCTCTGCACCCCGGGCAGCTCGGAGGCGCATCTCTTATCGCTGCCATCCGGATTTCCTCTCTGAGTCATTTCTGCTCCATTGCGGCCACCAGGCACCGAGCGCGAGACGCCGTGTGCGTGCCCGTACCGTGACGCTCGGCGCGCACAGCTGTGCGTCCCCGGTGCCGCCAACCCCGGTGCCTTCCTCCCCGCAGGTCTCCGCCGGGCGCCGCGTCCTGGCGGCGCTGAGCTCGCCGGGCGGGCGGGCAGCCATGGGGAGCATCTACAAGGAGTACTTCAACACGGAGAAGATCCGGGAGCACTACAACTTCACCAAGGAGGAATCGGAGAGCTCGCCCAGCGCCTCGCGGTGGGCGGTCTCCATCCTCATCGTCGTGCTGTGCTGCTTCATCGTGCTGGAGAACCTGCTGGTGCTCATCTCCGTCTGCCGCAACAAGAAGTTCCACTCGGCCATGTACATCTTCATCGGGAACCTGGCCTTCTCCGACCTGCTGGCCGGCTTGGCCTTCATGGCCAACATCCTGCTCTCGGGGGCCACCACCTTCCACCTGACGCCGGTGCAGTGGTTCGTGCGGGAGGGCACGGCCTTCGCCACGCTGGCCGCCTCCGTCTTCAGCCTGTTGGCCATCGCCATCGAGCGCCACGTGGCCATCACCAAGGTGAAGGTCTACAGCAGCGACAAGAACTGCCGCATGGTGCTGCTCATCGGCGCGTGCTGGGTGATCGCCGCCGCCATCGGCAGCTTGCCCATCATGGGCTGGAACTGCATGAGCGACCTGCACGACTGCTCCACCGTCCTGCCCCTCTACTCCAAGCGCTACATCCTCTTCGTCATCACCATCTTCACCCTCATCCTCCTCACCATCGTGGGGCTCTACAGCCGCATCTACTGCATCGTGCGCTCCAGCCACGCCGAGATCGCCAGCGCCCAGACCCTGGCCCTGCTCAAGACGGTCACCATCGTCCTGGGGGCCTTCATCATCTGCTGGCTGCCGGCCTTCATCATCCTCCTCATGGACGCCTCCTGCCCTGTCCGGGCGTGCCGGATCCTCTACAAGGCGAACTATTTCTTCGCCTTCGCCACCCTCAACTCGGCCGCCAACCCCATCATCTACACGCTGCGCAGCAAGGACATGCGCCGGGAGTTTCTGCGGGTGCTGTGCTGCTGCGGGGCCGGCCGGGGGAGCGAGCCCCCGGGGCGCTGCATGCTGCCGCTGCGCAGCTCCAGCTCGCTGGAGCGCTGCACCCAGAAGCACGAGCTGCCCACCTCGCCCATCACCCGCGAGTGCACCACCTCCGTCTGAGGGGTCCCACAGACACCCCACGGATGCCACGTGGACACCCCATGGACATCCCATGGACACGTCACGGATGTTCCATGGACACCCCATGGATATTCCATGGAAATCCCATGGATACTCCATGGACACCCTGTAGATGCTCCATGGACCCCCCATGGACACCCCATGGATGCTCCATGGACACCCAGGGACACCCCGTGGGTGCCCCATGAACGCCCCATGGATATCCCATGGATATCCCAGAGATGCTCCATGGATATCCCAGGGTTGCCCCAAGGACAACCCATGGAAACCCCATGGAAACCTCATGGATACCCCATGGGTGTCCTGTGGATGTCCCATGGATACCCCATGGACACCCTATGGATACCCCATGGAAATCCCATGGAAACCCCATGGGTGTCCTGTGGATGTCCCATGGATAACCCATGGAAACGCCATGGATACCCCATGGAAACCCCATGGACACCCCAAGGATTCCCCATGGAAACCCCATGGACACCCCTGGCCCCCCACGGCCCCACAGACACCCCACAGCGGGCACAGCGGTACGAAGGGCGCCGTTTCGGGGGCCGGGCTTCCCTTTCCAGGTACGGACGGACGGACAGATCCCCCCCACACCCTCCCAAACCCCCTCCCCGTCTCCTCACCATCCCGTGCCGCGTGCGTGTGCGCGGGCACGGCCACGCGTGCTCCTTCCCACGCCCTGCCCGAGCCCCGGGGCCACCGCCGGGACCCGTTGGACGGGTCGGCGCGGCACCGCCGGCGCCGGTGGCGAATTCCCTTCCCCGTGGGGCTCCCCGGGCTCAGGAAAAACCCAGCCCCGTGAGAAATGCCGTGGGGTGGAGGTGAGGGGGGGGTATTTTTTTTTTTGGGGGGGGGGGGGACACCAGTGTCCTCCCACCGCGTGCTGGCACGCGGATGGGGCCCCGCCGCGGACCCCCGACCCCGGCACCCGCCCACGGGCAATGTTTGTATTAAAACGTGGCTTTTCCACCCACCTCCGTCTCCTTCGTGGGTGGGGATGGGGTTTTTTTTGGGGGGGGGGATGACACCCAGAGCTTGGATGGGGGTGTTTTTTTTGGGGGGGGGGGGCGGGGACGGCACTGGGGACACGTCTTGGTGCTCCCTGGGCGCATCGTGCCGTCGCCGGTGCCGAAAGCAGCCCTGGGGCTCGCTGCGGTGGCGGGAACGGGAAGCCGGGGTTTTCCTGCGCCGGGGGGGCTGGGGGCGGCCGCCTTCTGCTTTCTGTTCCTCTGGGACCCGGGGGCCAGACGGGAACGGCCCTGGGGGGAGGCGGCCGGTGGCGGCGGGCCTGTGCGCACGTATGTGCGCGGGCGTACGGGTGTGTATGGGTGTGTGTGCGTGTGTATTCTTGTCTGAGAGTGTGTACACGCATATATGTGTGTGTACAGGTGTGTATGTGTGTGTACGGGTGTGTATGGGTGTCTGTGAGTGTGTACACGTGTGTATGTGTGTGTGTACACGTGTCTACGGGTACGTACGCCTGACTATGAGTGTGTACGGCTGTGTATACGTGTGTACACGTGTCTATGAGTGTGTACGGGTCTCTATGAGTGTGTACGTGTGTGTACGTGTGTGTATTCATGTCTATGTCTGTGTACATGCATGTGCAAAGACGGACGAGGCCCCGTAGGCCCCTGCTGCCCCACGGCCACCTCTGGCCCTTCAGGGGGCCCTAGGGGCTGCACTTGGTTGGGCCTCACCCCCCCCCCCCAACCCCACAGTGGTAGGACCCCAATCCCCCCCCAGTCCCAGCAATGGTACGACCCAGAGCCCCTCAACCCCACAGTGTTTCAGCCCATATCCCCCCCATCTCTGCGGTGGTACGGCCCAACCCCCCTATACCCACAATGGTATGACCCACGCCCCCTCCACCCCTACAATTCCCCCCCAAATCCCCCCAGTGGTACATTCCACCCTCCACAATGGTCCACCCCAACCCCAATCCCCCCCTCCAGTGGTTCAGCCCCCATCTGTACCCCCCCCCAAATCCCCCCAATGGTACATTCCTCCCCAATATCCCCCCCCCAAACTCCCACAATGGTACATCCCACCCCCGAATCCCCCCCCAAATCCCCACAATGGTATGTACCACCCCAAATATCCCCCCCAAATCCCACACTGGTACGCCCCACTCCCCCCACCCCCCCACCCCGCAGTGGTTCAGCCCCCCCCCCCCCGTGACCCCCCATCCCCATAATGGTACAGTCCACCCCCCACCAGTACAACACCCCACCAAACCTCCCCAATGGTACATTCCCCCCAAATATCCCCCCTCAAATCCCACAGTGGTACGCCCCACTCCCCCCACCCCCCCCCGCAATAGTTCAGTCCCCTCCGTTCCCCCTCCCCCCAAATATCCCCCCCTAAATCCCTACAATGGTACATCCCACCCCAGCTAGTTCCCCCCGCCCCACCCCCGAATGGTCCCTCCCGGTCCCCCCCCCCTCCCTCCGCTTCCCCACCCCCCCCGGAATGGTCCCGCCCGGCCCCGCCCCCGCCGTTTTCCGCGCGCTCCCGTCCCGGCCCCGCTCCCGCCGCCGCCCTCCCGATGCCGGCCCGGGCCGCGCCGCTGCCCCCGGCCCCGCTGCCCGCCGAGCTGCGCCGACGGTGAGTCCCCGGGGCACCGGGGGGTACCGGCACCGGGAGCACCGGGAGCACCGCCGGGGCACCGCCGGGGCACGGCCCGGGGGCGCTGCTCAGGGCTGGCTGCGGCGGGGCGGTGCGATGCAACACGGTGCGGCGTAATGCAACGGGCTGCGATGCAACGCAACGGGTGCAATGCAATGCAACGGGCTGCAATGCAACGGGCTGTGATGCGATGCAATGGGTGCAATGCAACGGGCTGCAGTGCAATGCAACGGGCTGCGATGCAATGCAACGGGCTGCGATGCAACGGGCTGCGATGCCGTGCAACACAGTGCAATGCAACGTAATGCAATGCAACACAGTGCAGCGTAATGCAATGTGCAGTGCAATGCGATGGGCTGCAGTGCAATGCAACGCAACGCGGTGCGACGTAATGCAACGCAGCGTAATGCAACAGGTTGTAATGCAACGCAGCGTGATGCAATGAGCAATGCAACGCAGCGGGCCACAGTGCAATGCAACACGGTGCGATGTAATGCAATGGGCTGCAATGCAGCGCAGCGCAGTGCAACGCGATGCAACATGGCGCCACGTAATGCAGTGCAATGCAACGGGCTGAGGTGCAACGTAACGTGGTGTAACGTAATGCAATGCAATGCAACAGGCTGCAACATAATGCAATGCGATTCAATATGGCACAGTGTGATGCAACGCAACGTAATGCAATGTGTTACAGCAAGCTGCAATGCAATGTCATGCAATGCAATGTAACGCAATGCTATGAAGTGCAGTGCAATGCAACAGGCTGCAATAAGATGCGATGCAATGTAGTGCGATGTAATGCAGCGTAATGCAATGCCTTGCAATGTAATGCGATGCAATGCAACGTAATGCAGCGGCCTGCAATGCAATTCGACTCAGTGTAGTGCCATGCCGTGCAATGCAATGTAATGCAACGTGGTATGACATAACAGAATGCAATGCAATGTGGTGCAAGGCCATGCAATGTAATGCGACATAACGCAACGCAACGTATTGCAATGCAATATGATATAATGCAACGTGATGCAATAGCATGTATGCGCTGCATGCAATGTAATGCAACACAATGCAACGCACCACAAGGCAATGTAATGCAACGCAATGCAACACAGTGACCCCCTCCACTGCTCTGTGCATTGACCCCCACGTGCTTTGCAGCCCACGCTGGGCACAGCCCTGACGCCCGGCAGCGCCCCGCACCTTGCTGTGTGGTGCTGATAGCGCCCAGCAGCGTGGTGTGGTGTGGTGACAGCACCCTGCCTTGCCCTGCACTGACAGCCACCCTGTGTTGCGTCGCACTGCGCTGACACCCCCCTCATTGCACTGCGCTGACAGCCCCCATGCTTTGCATTGCCTTGCACCGCACTGACAGCTCTGCTTTGAGTTGCACTGCACTGTGCTGACATCTCTGTGTTGCACTGCACTGCACTGCACTGCCACCCCTGCTTTGCACTGCCCTGCACTGACACCCCGCTCATTGCACTGCATCTCGCTGCATGGCTCCGACAGCCCCGGGCCGGGCACTGACCCACGGCACTGTCCTGCCCCCCCTCCCCCCCCCCCCCCCCCGCCGTGCAGAGCATCGCCCCCAGGCAGTGCGAGGATCCCGATGCACTGCACGGCCCCCCTCTTTGTCCCCCCCCCCGCACTGCATTTCCCCCATGCACTGATCTGAAGTCCCCCGTGCAGTGCAATGCCCCCAGTGCTGTAATAATACCCCCCAGCACTGCAATAACCCTCCCAATTCTCGCCCTGATCCCCCCAGGACTGCCATAAACCCCCCAATTCTTGCTGTGACCCCCCCAATTCTTGCCCTGACCCCCCCCAGCACCTCTCCACATCCCCAGCCCCAAGCACCGCCATGGGGCACGGTTCCCTCCACTGCGCCCACTCCCCCTGTTGCTCCCCCCCCCCCCCGCATGGGGCAGCCCAGACCCCCAGCATTTGGGGGGGTCACTGAGGACTGGGGGGGGCAAACGCCTGCCCCGCGGCTGGGCCCCACGTGGCAATGGGGGCGCCCGCCCGTGCCCCCACGTGGCTTTGTCCCCGCGCTGCCACCCGGGGCAGGAAGAAAGGTTTGTTGGGGTTATTTTTTTTTTGGGGGGGGGGGGGGGGGAACACGCACACCACGCTCAACCCCATCCCCTCGTGGGGTGGCAGCATGGCGGGGAGGGGGGCACGGAAATTCCTGCCTTGATTTCTCCCGGTGGGGGGGGGGGGCGGTGTTGCGGAAGCGGGACTCCCGCCTTCCTCCGGGGAGCACGGGTTTGGCGCCCGCTCCCGCTCTTGTGGGGTGTGCGTGTATATTGGGGGGTGGGTGGGGGGGCTTCATCCTGTGCGCGTCCCCCCTGCCCCCCCCAAAAAAAATCCCCGCTCGCCCCGTGTCCATGGGGAGGGCGCCCGGAGGGGCTGGCGCTTCCTGTGCCGCGCTCCCCAGCCGCTATTGTCCCTTCCGCTCTCCTCCCGGCATCCCCCGGCCGGTGGCGAGGGGGGGGGGGGGGGGGGGCCCCCAGCGTTCACCCCGCGCGTGTGTGTGTGTGCGTGTGGTGTGGCGTGTGTCCCCCCCCACCCCCCCTCAAAACCCCTCCCCGTGTCCCGTCCCCCCCCCCCCCCCCCCCGCCCCCCCCAACAAACCCCCCACCCCTTTTCCCCACCACCACCCCAACCGCCCCTGCGAGTGCCGAGCCGCTTCGCTCTCCGGTTCGGCCGCCGTTCTTCCGGGCACACCGCATCCGGCTCCCCGCGCCCCGGCTGCATGGCCGGCCCCAGCTGCCGGTGAGGGGACGCATCCTGCCCGGGGCGAGGGGGTCTTGGGGGGGGTGGGGTGGGTGGGAACGGCATCGGGGGGTCCCCCAAACGGGGGCCGCGGGGGGCTCGGGGGCGTCCCGGCGCCGCTTTGTGCGCCCGCGGGACGGCGACACGTGGCTGCTGCCCCGGCTTTTCGGCCGTGCCCGTGCCCATCCTCGCACTTTATTCCCCGTCCCCGGAGCCGTTTCGGGGCGTAGATTTTGGGGTACGGCGCCGTTTTCTGCTCGCGCACGCAAGGGTGACCTTCCCGGGGGGGGGGGGGGTTGTATGTGGGGACACGCACACACACGGACGGACACACGCGATTTCGGGGCGCAGCCGCCCGTCGTTCCTCCCCGCCGCGGGTCCCCCTTGACCCCCTGCCTCTCTCCTCTCGCAGGCTGCAAGATTTGGAGCGGGATGAAGAGAGCCTGAGCGAGAAGGTGGGTGCCGGGTGCTGCCGCCGCCGGCGGGAAACGCCTTTCCGGGCCCCCCCAACCTCCCCCCAGCGCGCGCCTTCGGCTCGCGGTCGGGCGCTCGGTGCCTCTTTCGCGCGCGGTGATTCATCGGCGTGGCACGGGAAGGGAGCGCTCGCGAGGCTCCGGTTTGGGGCCGGCCGCGGCGGCGGGCTCACCCCGGGCAGGGCGGGATGGGGACGGCGCGACGGGCAGGCCAAGTGAGAGCCCGTCTCCCCTTGCTGGCCCAGCTTTTCCCCGGACACGTGCCCTGCGGTGAGGTCGGGGTCCCGGTGCGGTCCGTATGTCCCCGCGTCCCCGTTGTCACGGATCTCGCCATCATGTCATGTCAGGAGGTCCCCCGGCAGCTGGGTGAGCGGCGCCCGGGTTCGGAGCCGAGCCCCCACGGGGAGGAACCCGCGTCCGCCCCCGGCCCACGCTGTCCCCTCCGTCCCCGCAGGAGAGCGTGCAGGAGAAGCTCAGCCTCATCCAGGGCTTCTTGCAGGCGGATGTGCAGGACCAGCTGAGCGAGCTCGAAGCCAAGCTGCGCTGCGAGGAGCTGTCGGAGGTGAGACCCGGTGCCCGGTTTCGTTGCGGGGGGGGGAGCTCGGCTCCATTTTGTTCGTGCCCCGTTCAAACCACGCCGATCCCCCCCGCCCTCTGCAGGAGAGGTACCTGGCCAAGGTGAAAGCCCTGCTCCACCGAGAGCTCTCGGCGGAGAATGGGGACGCGGCGCCGCTGCTGCGGGCGTCCAACGGGTGCTCCAAGAACGGCGCCTACGGCAGCGACGAGGACTCGGAGCGGGCAGGACCCGACGGGGAAGAGGACAGTGCGATGGAGATGGAGGAAGCGGCCGCCTCTTCCTCTTCCTCAACCCCCATGCCGCGGGCGCGCAAGGCCAGGAGGAGCAGATCCAACGGGGAGAGCAAAAGTAACGGCTCAGCTCTTGCAGCCGCTTAAAAGGCAGCGGGAATCGCCCGCCGCGATTCAACGCGGAGCGGGAGCGCGGCGGTTCCCGATGGGGTGGAAAACACAGCCCCTCCGGAAGGGGTTTTGGGGTCTCTTTGCCTTGCTCGGGGCTGGGGGTGTCAAGGAGGGGGCTGTTGGCTGCCTGGGGGCCGCGGGAGGTGCAGGGCAGCGGGTCCCGCGCCGCTAACGCCGACCCTCGCTGTCGTCCTAACAGGGTCTCCTGCCAGCTCCCGGGTCACCCGCAGCTCCGGCCGGCAGCCGAGCATCCTGAGCATGTTTTCCAAAGGGTCAGTACGCGGGGTGGGACCTGCACCTCCTTCAGGATGTCCCCGGGGAGCCTTCACCCTCCTCTCTCGATCCCCAAACCCGCCGGGCTCCCACGAGGAGCCGGAGCCCGTCGGCGCCCCGAAACGCTCGTTACGCCCGGCGTGGAACCCCGAGGGCTGACCCCGTGCATTTGAAACCATCAGGTCCAACAAACGGAAATCGGAGGAGGTGAACGGGGAGGTGAAGCAGGAGGTGAGCGCGGAGAAGGAGGATGAGGAGGAGCTGGAGGAGAAGGTGGGTGGCGGTGCCCGCGGGGGGTGAGCTCGTGGCCGGGGGTGCTCGTGCGTGCGCGTTGTTCCCGAGGCCGCCGCGTGCTCCGTCCTCATCCTCGTACACCCCTTCGTTTCTCCCTCAAGGAACAAGACGAGAAGAGGATTAAAATCGAAACCAAAGAAGGGTGAGGAGCAGAGCCTGCCGTACGAGCGTTTTCCGAGCGGACCCTCGGGACCCTGCCGCGTTGGTTCCGGCCCCGTTGGGGCTGCAGGGTCGGGGCCGTTCGGCCCCATCAGCACGGGGAGGAGCAGGGGGAAGCAGGGGGTTTCGTGGGGAAGCGGGGGATCCAGCCTGCTCCACGCTCACGCTGCCTTCAGGGGCCACCGGGGACGTTTCTCTGCTCTGTGCCTTCATCCCCCTTCTTTGTGTTTTCTTACTCCCAGGTCTGAGATAAAAGATGAAATTACTCAGGTTAAAACTACAACACCTGCTAAAGTAAGTCGCTTTTCCAGCCTGCACCCCAGCGTTTTTGGTGCTTTTTTATTCTTACGGCTCTTCCACGTGGTGGCTGGGGTTCTCTAAAGGAAGGGGGAAGCCCTTTCCAGCACGCACAGCTGCCCCAAACCAAAACCCGAGCGAGGTGGGGAGCAGCGCGGCCCGCGAGAGCTGCCTTGGCTGCTTTCAAAGAGCCTGGATGCTTTGGGAACAAGAGCACGGGGAAGGAGCTCGGAGCCCGAGGCTGGTGGAGGAGAGGGGAGAGAAGAGCTCATGCCACCTCCCGTGTCTTGCAGACCACCCCTCCCAAGTGTGTCGACTGCAGACAGTACCTCGATGACCCTGACCTCAAATTCTTCCAAGGGGATCCCGACGATGCCGTAAGGAATCGGCCCTATTTCGGGCGCGGGGTGCTGCCACGCGGGGAGCGCTCCTCCAACGCCCTCCTCTCTGTGTCTCGCCCAGCTGGAGGAGCCCGAAATGCTGACCGATGAGCGCTTGTCCCTCTTCGACGCTAACGAAGATGGCTTTGAAAGCTACGAGGACCTTCCGCAGCACAAAGTCACCTCTTTTAGGTGAGCTGGGGGGAGAGCAGGCTAGGAAAAGCCCCCGGATTCACAAATCTGGTGGAAAAAACAACACAAAACGCAACCTGGCTCCGTCCCCACCAGCGTCTACGACAAGCGAGGTCACTTGTGCCCGTTTGACACCGGCCTGATCGAGAGGAACATCGAGCTGTATTTCAGCGGAGCTGTGAAGCCCATCTACGACGACAACCCTTGCCTGGACGGTGAGCGTGGTGCGGAGGAGCCCAGGGGTCCGCGGGGCCGGCGACCCCCCCATGGGACTCAGCTCTCCCCTCTGCAGCTCCTTGGGTTTTGGGCTGACGTCTGCGGCTTCTCTCTTGCAGGTGGGGTGAGAGCCAAGAAGCTGGGGCCCATAAACGCCTGGTGGATCACGGGGTTTGACGGCGGGGAGAAAGCCCTGATCGGCTTCACCACAGGTGGGTGAGCCAAGGCGGCGGGCTCGGTGCGGGGAGCGCGCCCGTGTCAGCGTTTAAGTCCTTGCTTCGATCAGGGATGGGTCAGGGTTGCTCCCAGAGAGGCTTTTCCATTTGCTCCTGGCCTGAGCTGGGGGAAGAAGCTGCTTTTTTGGGGTTTGAAAGCGTTTCCCTTCCCCATTTCTGCAAGGAACAGGAACGTCACCCTTCCCGTAACCTGTTCTGTTCAAAGCAAAGGTGGCATCAGAGGAGGACGTAGCTCCCCTGTGCAGCAGCAAATGGAGCTTGTAGTGGCGAACAAACCTGGGGTTGTCTTTGCTTTCTAATTAGGTAGCAGCATGCCAAGAATAAAAGACAAGTCCATGGGTAGCGCGCCGCTACCCTGCTTCCTGCCTCGAGCTCCTGCTCGCCCTGCTCTGGTGTCAGTAGCTGTGAGCGTGGGCAGAGCTGTCCCTGGGCTTCCACGTGTGCTGAGGTCCCTTGTAGCCGTGTGGACGGGCTGGCTTCCCCCCGAAAAAACATCTGCTGCGGTCCTAGCTCGGTCCTGACCGCCCGGTTCCCTGGTTATTTACCTCCCGCTCTCGGCCGCAGCCTTCGCCGACTACATCCTGATGGAGCCCAGCGAGGAGTACGCGCCCATCTTCGCCCTGATGCAGGAGAAGATCTACATGAGCAAGATCGTCGTGGAGTTCCTGCAGAACAACCGCGACGTCAGCTACGAGGATCTGCTCAACAAGATCGAGGTGAGCAACCCCCAGGGGAGCGCCGGGCCACGGGGAGAGGGCAGGGGGTTTGCTCCGCCGTCCTCTCCCCCCCTAACCTGCCCGTCCTCGCAGACCACCGTGCCTCCCGCGGGGCTGAACTTCAACCGCTTCACAGAGGACTCGCTCCTGCGGCACGCTCAGTTCGTGGTGGAGCAGGTGGAAAGCTACGACGAAGCCGGGGACAGCGACGAGCCCCCCGTCCTCATCACGCCCTGCATGAGAGACCTGATCAAGCTGGCTGGGGTCACCCTGGGGAAGAGGTGAGCCCCCCGGCCTTCCCCGTACGGCCGTGCAAACCCAAAGGTTTGCTCCCCGGCAGCTTTGCGGACAGGATCCTCCCAGGATGTAGCCCGGTGCTTGCTCCCAGCTGGGAGAAGTTGGGGATTTAGCCCTGATGCCTTCGTAGCATGGGCAGCAGCGGGAGATAGCATCAGAAATCCTCCCAAAACTGGCCCAGAGGGAATCTCTTTGCTCTGTGGGTGACGGGGTGCTGAGCTGGAGCGCGTGGCGGGGCTCTCGGCGGTCTGAGGCGCGGGCTCACAGCTCTCACCTTGCCCGCAGGCGAGCCGTCCGGCGGCAGGCCATCCGGCACCCCACCAAAATAGACAAGGACAAGGGCCCCACCAAGGCTACCACCACCAAGCTGGTGTACCTCATCTTCGACACCTTCTTCTCGGAGCAGATCGAGAAGGACGAGAAGGAGGATGACAAGGAAAACGCCATGAAGCGCCGGCGCTGCGGCGTCTGCGAGGTAACGGCGGGCGGGCGTGTGGGGCCAGGCGAAATGGTGCCATCCCCGGCTCTCCTTCCACCCCGAACGCCCCCAGCCCCATTTGGGGTTGCCACATTACGAGTTCGCTGGCTCCGTCGGGACAGAGAACCGCGGAATGGTTTGGGTTGGAAGGATCCCCTCTGGCCAGGGACGTCTTCCACTAGATCAGGTTGCTCAAAGCTTCGTCCAAACCAATTCTGAACGCTTCCAACGCTGGGGCATCCACAAGTTCTCCAGGCAAAAACTGTTCCAGTGCCTCACCGCCCTGATGGTGAAGGATTTCTTCCTTAAATCCAAAGAGGAGCGATTCCTGAGGCCACCCCATAGCCCCTGCCCCTCCTGCCTGTGGCGTCCCTGCTGCTCCTGCCTGCGCTCAAGCTGATTTCTCCCTGCTGCAGGTGTGCCAGCAGCCCGAGTGCGGCAAGTGCAAGGCTTGCCAGAACATGGTGAAGTTTGGGGGCAGCGGACGGAGCAAGCAGGCCTGTTTGCAGAGGAGGTACGTCCCTACCGAGCCACCCTGGTGGCATTTGTCCCCCTCCGGAGAGAGGGGACGGGGTCTGCAAAGTGCCAGGTCCGTCCTGGTCCCTGCACAACCGGGCTGCAGCCACGGTCCTTTTGTGTCCCCAGGTGCCCCAACCTGGCTGTCCGGGAAGCTGACGAGGACGAAGAAGTGGATGATAACATCCCCGAAATGCCGTCACCCAAGAAGATGCTGCAGGGCAGGAAGAAGAAGCAGAACAAGAGCCGCATCTCCTGGGTGGGCGAGCCGGTCAAGGTGAGGCTGGGCGCACGGGGCTGCAGCGGGGCTGTGTCTCTCGTGGGGATTTAAAGCTCTCCCCGACCGTCCCGTGCTTCTGCAGAGCGATGGGAAGAAGGACTACTACCAGAGGGTGTGCATCGACTCGGAGACCCTGGAGGTGGGAGACTGCGTCTCCGTCAGCCCCGACGATCCCACCAAGCCCCTCTACCTCGCCAGGTCGGTCCCTGCTCATGGTTGCTGCCAATTAGGGAGCCCTAATTGCTCCCCTAATTGCTCTGGCGAGGCTCAGAGCAACGCGGCCCCCTCCTGGTGCCCCGTAACCCTGGCTCCTCGCCCGCAGGGTGACGGCCATGTGGGAGGACAGCAGCGGGCAGATGTTCCACGCGCACTGGTTCTGCCCGGGCTCGGACACCGTCCTGGGGGCCACCTCCGACCCCCTGGAGCTCTTCCTGGTGGACGAATGTGAGGACATGCAGCTGTCCTACATCCACGGCAAAGTCAACGTCATCTACAAGGCGCCCTCGGAGAACTGGTCCATGGAGGTGGGTGACAGCCCTGCAAACTCCGGCTGGAATCGGCGCCTGGTGGCCGCGGCAAAGAGGCAGCGGCGCCGCTCCCCGCGAACACCTCTCTCCCAGCAGGGCGGGCTGGATATGGAGATCAAGATGGTGGAAGACGACGGGAGGACGTACTTCTACCAGATGTGGTACGACCAGGAGTACGCTCGCTTCGAGTCGCCGCCGAAAACTGAGCCCACGGAAGACAACAAGTACAAGTGAGCGCGAGCAGGGCGGCACAGAGGAACCGCTCCTCGCCAGAGCCGCTGGAGCCTCCCCGCGGCCCCGTCACTGCGCCCCTGTCCCTGTCCTGCAGGTTCTGCATGAGCTGCACGCGTCTGGACGAGGTAAGGCACAAGGAGATACCCAAAGTGGCCGAGCCCCTGGAGGAAGGGGATGGGAAGATGTTCTACGCCCTGGCCACCAAGAACGGAGTGCAGTACAGGGTGGGAGATGGCGTCTACCTCCTGCCGGAAGCCTTTTCCTTCAGGTTGGTGCTCGCAGGGGGCTGGAAGCACTTCTAGGGATGCAGTTCTGTCGATCCCACAAACTAAGCACCCAGCGCCCTGATTTCCGAAAGCTTTAGCCCTGATTTCACCTCCCATTATTGAACGGAGCGACGTTGCTCCGAGAGCCGAGCTGCCGCGTTTTGGCAGACGAACCGAAATACTTCGCGTATTGTTTTCCTTCAAAAGAAAGAGCTTGGGTGGATGAAAGAGGAAACAAGACCCTGCCTGCTGCTTTGTAATTAGGGGAAGAGAAATAGCAAAGCCCTTTGGGAAGAGGGCTGCAGCGTGCAGGCACCTTGCTTTGCAGCTGCGCGCTCTCCTGGCCGCTCGTGCGTGCCCCATTCTGGGGTGGCTCGGTGCCCGCGCTGCAGCGAGGGGAGCAGAAGAGGTGGAAGCAAGCAGAGAAGCGGGAGGAGGATGCGCTGGGCTGCGGTATTTTATTTGGGGCACAGGAAAGGGGCTCCCCAACGTGTTTTGTCTGCCTGCTCCCCAGCATGAAACCCGCCAGCCCGGCCAAGCGCCCCAAGAAGGAGGCGGTGGACGAGGAGCTGCACCCGGAGCACTACCGCAAGTACTCGGAGTACATCAAGGGCAGCAACCTGGATGCCCCCGACCCCTACCGCGTGGGCCGCATCAAGGAGATCTTCTGCAACATCCGCAGCAACGGCAAGCCCAACGAGGCTGACATCAAGCTGCGGATCTTCAAGTTTTACAGGTGAGCAGTGCCGGGAGGTTCCCACCGGGGCTGCCTGGCATTTTGGGTGCCGGGAAGAGCTCGGTGGCGTCGGCACAAGGTCGCTGCGGAGCCCGCTGGTACCTCAGGCACCTCTGCAGGGCCGGGGAGAGCAGCGTGGGCACTGCCCGAAGGGGTTCGGGACCACCGGAGCCTCCACTGCGGCGTGCTGTCAGCGCCGTCCCGGGGTGTGGGTGTTTACCCAAACATTTGCAGGCTCTTAGTCATCTCCCGCGCACCACGGGGAGATGTGTGCGAGGAGCCTTGGCAGCGGAGAGGAGCGTGCTAACGCTCAGACCACGTGCTTGAAGCCTTGCTTCCAGATCTCTCTGTCTTTAAATTTGCTTAGCTGCACAGCGCTGGCTTCCCCTCTCTCCCCCAAGAAAACCCCCAAAGCTCCTTTTGGTACGAAACAAGTCATCCCTTCGGTGCTGCGCCCAGGTCGTGCTAGCAGACATGTGCTGTGGGAGGAAATAAACCCGCTTCTCTCCGCGGAGATGGAGCTGTGCAGCGGGGGAGCACCACAACCTGGGTCAGACCAGGGTTAGGGTTTGCCCCGAAGCGTTTCCCCTAACCAGGAGTTCTTTCTGCAGACCCGAGAACACGCACAAGTCCATGAAAGCCAGCTACCACGCGGACATCAACCTCCTGTACTGGAGCGACGAGGAGACGACCGTCGACTTCCGTGCTGTGCAGGGCCGCTGCACGGTGGTGTACGGCGAGGACCTGACCGAGAGCATCCAGGACTATTCCGCTGGCGGCCTTGACCGCTTCTACTTCTTAGAGGTGAGGAGCACGTCCCCAAGGGACCTGAACAGATGCACTGAGCTCTGCCAGTCCGTGCCTCCCGTTTTGGCGACAGCATCTTGGCGAGGAAAGCTCTTTGTGTTCAAGTTTCCCAAACTCCTTCTCCCCCCAGGCTTACAACGCAAAAACCAAGAGCTTCGAAGATCCTCCCAACCACGCACGGAGCTCCGGGAATAAAGGGAAGGGGAAGGGCAAAGGGAAAGGTGAGTGTCTGGGGGGGGGGGGTGGCGGCAGCTTGGGGCACCCGTTCGCGCTTGCCGTTAGGTGCTGCAGAGCGGAGATAAGACTTGCCACCAGCCAGATGTTTCTGTGCTCTTCTCCCGCTCCGGTGCTCTCACAGGATGCAGCCCTGCGGTCTGTGGCTCTTTTCTTAAGGGACAGCTGTGCAAGGCCTCACCTCTTTGAAATAAACCTCTCGGCAACAGCATCTGGCCCCCCTTGAAGTTTTTTTCTTGCTGGCATCCCTCTGCTGGGGCTTGCTGCTCTCTAGCGTAGGGTTTTGTACCCTGCCAAGGCAGGGAGCTGCTCCACGAGCTCCTGCTGCTCTGGTCTGAGCCTGAAGCTGTCTGACTGCATCCACGGGCCGTTGGGTGGAAAGGGATCGCGCAGGGAAAGAGGAGAGGCTTTCCTTCCAAATGCAAGGGCGTATTCTGGCAGTGGCAGAACAATTACGGGTAGAAAGGTGCTTTAAGCCGATGTTTTAACTGCTGCGGAGGAGGGCAGAAAAATTTGCCTCGTAAGCACTGAGAGGAGGAAATGACTTCGCCTTTTGATGTGAGCGGGGCTCTGCTTGCAGGCAAAGGCAAAGGGAAGTCGTCTGTCACCTGCGAGCAGAGCGAGCAGGAGCCGGCCGAGCTGAAGCTGCCCAAGCTGCGGACCTTGGACGTGTTCTCTGGCTGCGGGGGGCTCTCCGAGGGCTTCCACCAGGCAGGTGAGCGGCAGAGCGGGGGGAATCGGCGCTGGCCGTCTCGCTGCTCGCTTCCTCCATCCCTTATCCTGGGAGCCCCGGGCTGGATCGGGGAGCACGAAGCGGCGCTCTGCTCATCCAAGCAAGCCCAAGACGCTCTGCGTCGTCTCCCCAGGCGTGTCGGAGACGCTGTGGGCCATCGAGATGTGGGAGCCGGCCGCCCAGGCTTTCCGGCTGAACAACCCTGGCACCACCGTCTTCACGGAGGACTGCAACGTCCTGCTGAAGCTGGTCATGTCCGGCGAGAAAACCAACTCGCTGGGGCAGAAGCTGCCACAGAAGGGGGACGTGGAGATGCTGTGCGGAGGCCCCCCGTGCCAGGGCTTCAGCGGCATGAATCGCTTCAACTCCCGCACCTACTCCAAGTTCAAGAACTCCCTGGTGGTCTCCTTCCTCAGGTAAGGAGGTGGCGGGGTGCGGGCTCGTCCCCAGGAGCCTCGACCGCTGCTCCATCCTCGTTCGTGGTCCCTCTCCCTCCCGGCAGCTACTGCGACTACTACCGGCCGCGGTTCTTTCTGCTGGAGAACGTCAGGAACTTTGTGTCCTTCAAGCGCTCCATGGTGCTGAAGCTCACCCTGCGCTGCCTTGTCCGCATGGGTTACCAGTGCACCTTCGGGGTCCTGCAGGTAGGTTCGGGGCACGAGCTCGGCACCCCGAGGCAGTTAACGAGAGCAAAAACCCTTTGACTCCAGCCTGGCTCTGCTCTGAACCATCCCCTCCAAAGCGGTGCCGTTTGAGCTCTTTGGTTTCCTTCACTCCTCCGCGGCAGAGGGAATTTCCCAGCTTTTTAAGGGTGCAGACTAGACGGGGATTGCCAGACCCCGTTGCTGTCCCCTCAGGCGTGTCCCTTCCTTCCCAGGCTGGCCAGTACGGCGTGGCCCAGACGCGGCGGAGAGCCATCGTCCTTGCTGCGGCTCCCGGTGAGAAGCTGCCCATGTTCCCCGAGCCCCTGCACGTGTTTGCGCCCCGTGCCTGCCAGCTGAGCGTGGTGGTGGACGACAAGAAGTTTGTCAGCAATATCACCCGGTGAGCCTTCGGAGCGCCGCGTGGCTTCTCGAGGGGCAGGGGTAGGGTTTAGCTGCTCACGGCTTGCTCCGCGCTCCCAGGACGTACTCCGGCCCCTTCCGCACCATCACGGTGCGGGACACCATGTCCGACCTGCCCGAGATCCGGAACGGTGCCTCTGCCCTGGAGATCTCCTACAACGGGGAGCCCCAGTCCTGGTTCCAGCGGCAGATCCGGGGCTCCCAGTACCAGCCCATCCTCAGGGATCACATCTGCAAGGTACGCGGGGTGGGTGATGCTGCGCTAGCACCCGCCAGACCCAGAGATTAGGGCAGCGATGTTTTGTGGGTGCTGAGCAAACGGGGTGAGATCATCCCCAAGCAGTCCCTGTGTGTTTATCCCAAAACTTGGCAATTTGAGAGGAAAAGGAGGCTGGTGGAGCTGCTGGGATCTCTCCCTCTCCCACAGCCTTCTCCAGTGATAGGAATGGGGCCACAATCCTGGTGCTGGGCTGACCGGTGTCCCTCTGAGTCCCTTGCCCTGCCACCGAGCGCTGGGGCACTCTCCGATGGTGGGAGGTGACAGCAGGCTTGGCGTTTGCAGGACATGAGCGCCTTGGTCGCGGCGCGGATGAGACACATCCCCCTGGCCCCCGGCTCCGACTGGCGCGACCTGCCCAACATCGAGGTGCGGCTGTCGGACGGCACGACCACGCGCAAGCTGCGGTACACGCACCACGAGAAGAAGAACGGCCGCAGCAGCTCGGGTGCGCTGCGGGGAGTCTGCTCCTGCGCGGAAGGTAGGCGTCAGCACCCCAACGTGGTCTCCTGTTGCTGCCCGTGGACTGGGAGATGTTCCGCACCTTGCGTGGTGGGACGGGGGGGTTAATCCACTGCTAACCTTGCTAATTAGGGGTAGGTAATTCAGCCCAGCACCCCGTACGCCCATTCCTTGCCACGGACATTGTCCTGGTGTCCCCATCCCCGCAAAATGAGCTGCTCCCTGCTCCGCCGTTGATGTAAATACTTGCAAAGCCACTTTTCCCTCTGCGGCTCGAATGTATAAAGTAATGCCTTCTACTCATCCCGCTTCAGCTGTTATTTGCTTTTTTAAACCTCCCGAGTGCAAATTTCCCAGCCTGCTCTACGAGCTTTCATTCTTTAATTTCATCTGCTGCAGCCGGCAAAGTTATTTCATTTCCACGCTTTCCAATGACACGGATGTGGCCGTGTTCCTCAAATGCTTATTTATTATTGCTGGCATTTACGGGGCCGCCTCTGATGGGAGCTGCTTGAGAGGCGTTTTGCAGCGAGCTGTGATAAAATTTAATCGGGCTGGTGGCGCACGCGGCCCCACAGGGCCAGTCTGGGGAGAGAGAAGCTGATTGATAGCTTTTGCTGCTTTTTTTATGTTTGGATAATTGCTCCCCGTCTCCCCCAGGGAAGCCCTGCGACCCTGCGGACCGGCAGTTCAACACCCTCATCCCCTGGTGCCTGCCCCACACCGGCAACCGGCACAACCACTGGGCCGGGCTCTACGGGCGGCTGGAGTGGGATGGCTTCTTCAGCACCACCGTCACCAACCCCGAACCCATGGGCAAGCAGGTGGGTGCCGCTGGATCCGGCCCCCCCCAGACGAAGGGTGTCCCCCTCGCTCGCTCTTGAACTGCTTCCTTTGCCGCCGCAGGGCCGGGTGCTGCACCCCGAGCAGCACCGGGTAGTGAGCGTGAGGGAGTGCGCCCGCTCCCAGGGCTTCCCCGATACCTACCGGCTCTTCGGAAACATCCTCGACAAGCACAGACAGGTGAAGCGCGGCCGCTTGTGCGCAGCCCCGTGGCACCGCCGAGCCCGCGCGAGCGTAACCCTACTTCTGTCGCAGGTCGGTAACGCAGTGCCTCCTCCTCTAGCCAAAGCCATCGGGCTGGAGATCAAATCGTGCGTGTTGGCGAAGCTGAGGGAAGACACCGCGGGTAGGTGCGGGCCGGCGGTTCCTACACCTCGCCGCCGCGCCTCGCTGGGGGGCCCGGGGGGTTAGGACCGGCGGTTCTGCTCGATTGAAGCAGAAGATGGGGGAGATGGAGAATTAATGGGGGCAGTAATGGGGGCTCGGGGAGCACCGCCGCCATCGCCCACCTCCTCTCCCCACAGCGCCCAGCGCCCCGGAGAAGATGGAAACGGTGGAACCGGCTGACTGACGCGCCTCCGGCACCGGGACTCCCAAACATGCACTGATTTATTTTATCCCCTTTTATTTTTTTGTTTTGTTTTGTTTTGATTTTTTTTTGTTTGTTCGTTTTTAAAATTCTCGGTCCGTGGGACCTTCCCTGCGGCTGTGCTCGTGCCCACGTCTCTGCCCTCCGCCGCTGTCTGTGATGGTCGAACTCCACTACCCCCCCGGTTCCCCCCCCGGTGCAGCCCCCCCCCGGCCCCGGCAGGGCGCCCACGGGGCCCCCAGCACCTCCGGCAGGACCCCCCAGGTCCCGGCCCTGCCCCGGCCCCCCCCCATCTCCCGTTTTTACGCCGCATTGTATTGAAAATAATCGGCCGCTTTGTACAAGTGGGAATTGATACTTTATGTAGTTTTTATATGTTGTAATATTTCTTCAAATAAATCTCTCCTATAAATTATAGCCCCCCCCCCGCCTTTCTCAGGCTTCGGGGGGCGCAGTAGGCCTCGGCCCCCCCCACCCTGCGCGGGGCGTTGCTTAGCAACCGCTTTCCCGGCGTGCACCGCGCGGCCGGCCCCCGGCGCCGGAAGTGAAGCCGGGCTGGCCGGAAGTGAAGCGCTTCCCTTCCGGTGGGGACGCGTGAGGGAGGCGGCGGGGCGATGCCGACGGGCGACTACGAGTGAGGGAGCGGGGCCGGGGCCGGGCCCGGGGCGGCGGGAGGGGGCCTCGGGGGGGGGGGCTCGGGGCTCGGGAGGCGGAATCGGGGGCCGGGGGAGGGAATCGGGGCCCGGGGGGGGGGGCGGAAATTGGAGGGAACCGGCGGGGAATCGGGGCCTGGGGGGGGGGTTGGGGGCCTCAAAATGGCGGGGGGGGGGGGGAGCGGGGCCGGTGCCTGACGCTGTGCTGTGTCCGCAGCTCGAAGCCCAGCTGGGCGGACCAGGTGGAAGAGGAGGGAGGAGAAGACGGTGAGTGATCGGGGCGGGGGGGCGGCTCGCCTGCCCTCCCCCCGCCGCCCCCCCTGCTTTTTTTTTTTTTTTCAAGAAAAAGAGCTGTCGGGCCTCAAATCCCCCGCAGGGCCTTGGTTCGGGGCTCAAAACCTCGACTTCTAGGGCAGAGAGAGAGAGCAGGCTGTGCCAGGCCCGTGACAGGGAGCAGCGCTCCGCTCGCCACCCATATGTCGCCCATTTTAGGGGCGGAGGAAGCCCGGCGGTTGCAATTTTAAAGCTTTTTGGCTTCTTTTGTGCCCGGGAGAGAGAGCGGGGCTCTTCTCACCTCTGCTGGGAGAGGCCCTGCTTCCCAGGATCCCATAAAACCAGCGACCAGACCCCACAAAAGCAGCGGGGTGCTTTCCCCTTCTGCCGTGCTCGCTCCGAACCCTGGCAGCGACGATTCTCCGCTTCTCTTCCCGCAGACAAATGCATCACCAGCGAGCTGCTGAAGGACATCCCCCTGACGGGGGTGCTCGGGGGGAGCCTGAGCGCTGAGGCCGAGCTTCTGAAGGGAGGTAAGAGCCGCCCAAAAGCTCCGGGGGGGGGCTCTTCCCCTGCCCGTAAACCCCCCCCGGGCAGCCCCGTCACTGCTCCTCGCCCCGCAGGCCCGCTTCCCTCCCCGAAGGAGCTCATCAACGGGAACATCAAGACCATCACGGAGTACCGCGAGGAGGAGGATGGGAGGAAGGTGAAGGTGAGCGGGGCCTGGATTTAGCCTCTCCCTGCTGCCTCTCTTCCCCGGGAGAGCAGCTCCGAGGGGGCTGCTCCTTCCAGCTTGGTGTTTGGGAGGGCGTCTGCCGCGCTCGTGGCTTTTTGCGGGCGTTAGTCGTCTCTGTTGCGCTTCTCCAGATCATCCGCACCTTCCGCATCGAGACCAGGAAGGCCTCCAAGGCGGTGGCGCGTCGGAAGGTGAGAGTTTTTTTTTTTTTTTTTGTGGTGAGGGTACCAGCGGGAGGGATTTCCTTCCGCGGAGAGGGGAAAAATGGAATGCAGCGCTCCGGCGGACGCTGTTTTTTCACCCGGTCCGCGTTTGGCGCGGCTTGGGAAGGGAGCGTGAGTTCGGGGAAACTTCCCGAGCGGCCTCGTTTTGCCCCCAGAACTGGAAGAAATTCGGCAACTCGGAGTTCGACGCCCCCGGGCCGAACGTGGCCACCACCACCGTGAGCGACGACGTCTTCATGACGTTCATCACGAGCAAGGAGGTGAGGACTTGGGGGGGGGGGGACACACCGCGGGGAGCCCCTGAGCGGGGCTAAAAGGTGCCGAGCCCTCTCCTCGTGCCCAGGACCTCAACTGCCAAGAGGAGGAGGACCCGATGAACAAGCTGAAGGGGCAGAAGATCGTCTCGTGCCGCATCTGCAAGGGCGACCACTGGACCACGCGCTGCCCCTACAAGGACACGCTGGGCCCGATGCAGAAGGAGCTGGCCGAGCAGCTGGGGCTGTCCACGGGCGAGAAGGAGAAGCTGCCGGGAGGTACGGCACCCGAAACCTTTCCGTTGGGGCTCTCCCCTGCCCGAATTTTGGGGCGGGCGCCGTTTTACCGGGGCGCCCGTCCCTTTTCCTGCCCGCAGAGCCGGAGCCGGTGCAGGCTCAGCAAAGCAAGACGGGCAAGTACGTGCCGCCCAGCCTGAGGGACGGCGCCAGCCGCCGCGGGGAGTCCATGCAGCCCAACCGCAGGGGTAAGGCTCGGCCTCTGCGGCCTCCCGTCCCCTCCCCCCTCCCCCCCCCCCGAGCCTCCTGTCCCTGCCCCCCACCCCCCCCCCCCCTCACCGAGCCTCCCCTCTGTCCCCAGCCGACGACAACGCCACCATCCGCGTCACCAACCTGTCCGAGGACACGCGCGAGACCGACCTGCAGGAGCTCTTCCGCCCCTTCGGCTCCATCTCCAGGATCTACCTGGCCAAGGACAAGGCCACGGGGCAGTCCAAGGTGGGGGCAGGAGGGATTTGGGGGGGGGGCAACACCCCCGGCTCTTCCTCCCGGCGCCCCCCCCCGGCTCTTCCTCCCGGCTCTTCCTCCCGGCGCCCCCCCCCGGCTCTTCCTCCCGGCGCCCCCCCGGCTCTTCCTCCCGGCGCCCCCCCGGCTCTTCCTCCCGGCGCCCCCCCCCGGCTCTTCCTCCCGGCGCCCCCCCCGCTCTTCCTCCCGGCCCCCCCCCCCCGGCTCTTCCTCCCGGCGCCCCCCCCGGCTCTTCCTCCCGGCGCCCCCCCCGGCTCTTCCTCCCGGCGCCCCCCCCCCGGCTCTTCCTCCCGGCGCCCCCCCCGGCTCTTCCTCCCGGCGCCCCCCCCCGGCTCTTCCTCCCGGCGCCCCCCCCGGCTCTTCCTCCCGGCGCCCCCCCCGGCTCTTCCTCCCGGCGCCCCCCCCGGCTCTTCCTCCCAGCCCCCCCCAGCTCTTCGTCCCTCGCGCCCCCCTCTTCCTCCCCGCGCCCCCCTCTTCCTCCCCGCGCCCCCCTCTTCCTCCCTCGCGCCCCCCCCTTCCTCCTCACCCCCTCCCTCACTTTTCTCCCCCCCCCCCCCCCAGGGTTTTGCCTTCATCAGCTTCCACCGCCGGGAGGACGCGGCCCGTGCGATCGCCGGGGTGTCCGGTTTTGGCTACGACCACCTGATCCTCAACGTGGAATGGGCCAAGTGAGTACGGGAGGGTGCCGGGGGAGCACCCAGGGGTGCCGGGGGCTTTGCGTCTGGCTGCTCCCGTCCTCACCACGTCTTTTTTTTTTGTTGTTTTATTTTTTTTTTTTCCCTCCGCAGACCCTCCACCAACTGAACCCGCTGCCTCCCCTCCGCGCAGCTGGCACCTCTAAATAAAAACTACTACGGCACTACGCCGCCGCTTTCCTCTCTTCCTGGCTTTTAAAAAGGAAAAAAAAAAAGGCAGTTTGGCCCCAAAAGCCACGCCGTGAGGCCCACGCTTAACGATTTAACCTTTAATCCCCCGCGTCACCGCCTTCTCCGGGCAGGGAATTTCGATCCTGGGGCTCTGGGGCCTCGCCGCCGCCGTTTCGTGCTCCCGCCGCGCTCCTGGGCCGCAGCTCCAGGCGCTCGCCCCGCTCCTCGCGGCAGCAGGAGCAGGAGCAGCAGCAGGAGCAGCGCACGCTGTCGGCCAGCGCGGCGTAGAGCAGCGGGTGCAGGCAGACGTTGAAGTTGACGAGGATTTTGCCGAGCTGGGCGGCGGCGTGGACGGCGCGCGAGACTCCGCAGTCCTCCAGGGGCGGCCGCAGGCGGCAGCGGCGCCACAGGTTGAGGTTGCGGAAGGCGTGGTAGGGCAGGTAGGAGAAGGCGTAGAGGGCCACGCTGGCCCCCGCCAGCACCCCGACTCGGCGTTTTTCCAGCGGGCCGAGGCGAGGGTTGCGGAAAACCACGCGGGCCACGGCGCCGTAGCAGAAGGCGGTGAGCAGGAAGGGCAGGGCGCAGCCCAGCGCCGCCAGCAGCAGGCTGTAGGCGAGGAAGCGCGGCAGGCGCTCCCGCGACGCGCTCCCCAAGCACTCCGCCGCGCCGTCGTCCTCCTGCAGCTCCGAAAAATACAAGGTGGGGGCCGAGAGCCCCGCGGCCAGCGCCCAGACGGCCGCGCTCAGCGCCTGGGCGTGCCGGGAGCTCAGCCGCCCGCGGAGCCGCAGCGGGTAGACGATGCCCAGGTAGCGGTTGAGGGCGATGCAGGCGACGAAGAAGGTGCCGCCGTAGAGGTTGCAGTTGAAGAGGAAGCGCTCGAGCTTGCAGAGCGCCGCGCCGTAGCTCCAGCGTTTGGGGGGCCGGTAATACGCCGCCAAGGCGGGCAGCGAGAGCGAGTAGAGCGCGCCGCTGAGGGCCAAGTGGAAGGAATAAACCACGGGCACCGGCCACGGGCGCTCGCGGGCCAGGCGGAAGACGGCGAAGGCGTTGCCCAGCAGCGCCGGAGGGAACTGAGCCGCCAGCACCGGCCACAGCACCTCCTGCGAGCGGCTGAAGTTGGAGCAGGGGCTGCCCGAGGTGGCGTTGGCCATCCCGCGGGGGCTGCCGGCGTCCCCCTCCCGGAGGAGGGCGAGGGGGGCGACGGTTTTAGGGTCGCTGCCTCGGTGTGGGGCGGTTGGAGGCAGAGCGGGGGAGGCTGGGCGAGCCCCCTGGGGCGGGGGGGTCTTCCGGGGACAGGATGCGTCCCCTTGTCCCGCTGAGCACCCCGAGGATTGAGTCGAGGGGCTGCGCCTCGTCCCCCCGCAGCCCCGAAACTCGGCCCGCTCACCCCGTCGCGGCCCTGCGCCCGCTCCCCGGGCTCACCTCCGAGGTGGCAGCCGCGCTCTTCCTCGCGCTGGGGACCGTGCTCCTCTTCCTCCCAGCACGCCACCCCGCGCACCGAGGCTCAGGAAACGGGGCAGGGACGGGAGCTTCCCCTTCTCGAGCCACCTCGAAACCGCAGTCGTGAAGGCCCCGGCCCCTTCCCCCTGGCACAAGCAGGCAAATGGAGCTCCGCCCGATTAAATCACGCCCCACGTTAATTAAATTAAGCTGACCCTGCGGTTTTTCCTCCCCCCACGGCCAGCACGGCGCCACGTGGTCGTTCCAAGCGTGTATTGCCCAGGAGCAGGAGTGGGGGGTCCTCCCCCCCCCCCCCGGTGCCCACTTCCTTCTCCCCCCACAGTCTCGGCGCGTGGCAGACGGCTGCAGCCTCAGCGCTTCCCCTTCTTGACGTGCCCGGGCCGCCTGAAAATCGTTTTTCCCCTTGTCAGCAGCTTCCCTCTCCTCTTGGGGCCGTGGCCCCGTCCCTCCCGGGCCGGCCGCTCGCTTCCTCGTCCCGCTTTTCGCCCGGCTGCTCCCTGGGGCTTCGAGTCCGTCCGCACCGGACCCTTTTTTCGCGGCTTCCCCGGTGCTGCCGGGCGAGGTTTCGGGGCTCCGGGCTGCTCCTGCTGGCTGCGCCGCCGGCGTTTCCGCGGCACGGCGGAGCCCGAGGGGCCTCGCGGCTTCTTGGTGCGGTTGGGAAAGAGGTCTGGGCAGGCGGATGCCGAAAAACCAAACCAAACCAAAACAAAAAAAACACACAAAAAGGGGAAATTCAGCGGGGCAGAGGGGTTGGCCACGCGGCGCTGGCGCCGAGGGAGGTGTCAGCGCGTTTACTTGGAACCGAGATCACGGCCAGCTCAGGGTTTTCGCTTCATCAGCCACGCAGGGAGGAGAGAGAGGCTCGGCCTCGGCCCCTCGCGGACTCACCTTCGTCGGGCTCCTCGCCCACCTCCTGCCGGTAATACTCGGCGTCGCTCTCGTCCGACTGCCCGGCCGGATCCTGCTGCTCCGGCGCCCCGGGGTCCTCGGCGTCGCTGTCGCCGTCCCGCTGCCGTTTCCTCCGGATCCCCGCCAGGCTCTTCTCCCTGCCGAGGCGGGTGTCGGTGCCTGCCCGGCCTCCTCGCCTCCGGCCTCGCCTCCGCCCTCCCTCCCGCCTCACCGGTGAGCCTCCCGCTGCTGCCGCTTGCGCTCCACGGCCGCCTCCTGCTGCCGCCGCCGCTCCGTCTTCAGCCGCAGCTTCGCCTCCTTCCGCGCCAGGATCTCCTGCACCTCCGCCTCCGTTTTGTGAACTGCCGGGGAGAAAACGGAGCCTCGAGGCGCTGGCCTCAGCCCCCCCGCAGCGGAGGCTCAGCAGGGAGAAGCCCGGCGGCACTTACTGAAGCTGTGGAAGAGCACGTCACCCTGCGCCAAGCCCTCCTCCACCTTCACGAGCTGCAGCGTCATGCGGGGCCCGATCTACGCCAGGCGGGAGCAGAAAACCCGCTCAGCCCCGAGCTCCCCGCGCGGGCCGGGGACAATCGCGGCCTCCACGTCGCCGCCGGGAGGCCGGACGCCTCCCCACGCACCTCGGTGAGGCGCACGGCGCTCTGCTGCGCCTTCATGTTCCCCCGGCCGGCGTAGGCTTGCGGCAGCTCCAGGATGTTGTGGGTCCCGTCCTGCTCGGCCTCGCTCTCCGACAGGTTTATGTCTCTGCCCGGGAGGGGGGTGGGGGGAAAAAGGAGCGTTGGGGCCGGCAGGAAGGCGCCTCCGAGCCCTTCTGGCCCCGCACGCACTTCACCAGCAGCTCGCTGATGTCCTCCAGGCGGCTCATGTTGGGGAATTTCTCCTGCAGCAGCTTCTTCAGGCCCTTGCTCACGCCCACGGGCACCACCTTCACGCTGCTGCGGGGAGAGGAGGAGGAGGAGGAGGTCAGAGGAGGAGGAGGAGGAGGAGGAGGAGGTCAGCGGGGCCTGGCGGCGAGGAAAAAAACTGGGGAAAAAAGGATTTCCAGACCCACGGCGCCGCGCTTACTAGTGTCGGAAATCCAGGAGCTGCGTCTCGGCGTCGTAGCTGACGAGCAAACACCTCTTGATGCTGTTGAGGTTGACCTGGGGGCAGAGGAGGAAGAGCTGGGACCAGAAACGAGCCCCCGCGGGGGCTGCCCGGAGCCGGAACCCCCTCACCTTGTGGACGTTGATGGAAGGAAACATGTTCTGGAACATGCTGGCCATCAGCTTGACGTGGATCTGCTGGAGGCCGAAGTTGCTGAGCACCAGCAGCGGGTGCTGGGTGAACTGCTGCTCGTGCATGCGGTGCCGCTTGAGGGACGAGACCACGTCCTTGATCAGCGAGTACTGCGGGGGGGTGGGGGGAAACGGTGAGACGCTGCTCCTCGTCCCAACGGGGCCGGGACCGGCGCGTGCGGACACTCACCTGCGTCACCTTGAAGGTCAGCGTCGGGCCCCCGGGCAGCCGAAACAGCTTCTGAGGGGGAAAAGGGCAGCGCTGAGCGAGGGGGGAGAGGCGCCTCTCACCCCACCCCCCCGCAGGAGCGCCGCAGCCGCATCAGTGCGTTTACTTTGCACGAAATCAGCGCAGAGACTCAGCAGGAATTGGTCATCGCCTGCAGCTGCCAGCGGAGGGAGGAAATCCCCCCACAAAATCATCCCCCCGAACCCGTCCGTCCCCGTCCCCGTCCCCCCCCCCCCCCCAAAAAAAAAAAAAAACCTCGCAGCCACTCACGAAGTTGATGCTGGAGCTCGATTTGCTGAAGACCAAAAAATGCGTCACCCCCAGCGGCCCGGCCACGGCCACGAAATCCTTCATCGAGTTTTTCTTCCGGACCTGCAGCGGGGGTAGGGGCGAGCGCCCTGAGATCTCCTGCACCAAACCGGGCCCCGAAAGGCTCCCGGTGAGCCCGGTAACCGGGCAGGATCCCCCGTTCCCCGCGCGCTCACCTTGAGGGCCCGGGCGGTGTAAGGCTCCATCACCCTGCGCACGTCCAGGATCAGCTGGCGCACGTTCTTGCCCACGCGGCCGCGGTGGAAGACGAAGGAGTGGGGGACGGTGCCGAAATCCTGCTGCGCCTGCTGCAGAGCCGCCGCCCGCTCCTTCTTCTGGTTCTTGGTCTGCGGAGGCACCGGTCAGGACCGGGAACGGCCCGGGAACGGGGGCGCAGCCCTCCCCGGGATCCCCGATCCCTGCTGTGCCCCCCCGGAAGGACGGAGCCCCGTTTCTGGGGATGCTCAGGGGGTGCTGTGCTCCGGGGGCTGCCCAGCTCCGGGTTCCCCGTTCCCTGAGGCACGGTCCTGCCCTTTCCCCCTTTCATGAAGCCCATTCCTGGCCCGTTCCCCGAGGCCAGGTCCCAGCCCCTTCCCCGGTTCCGTGCCCCAGTTCCCTCGTTCTGGCCCCTTCCCCGTTCCCCAGCCCGTTCCCGGTCCCTTCCCTTGTCCCATGACCCCCAAGACCCGGTCCTGGCCCTTTCCCCGCCCCCCTTCAGCCCATTCCAACCCTTCCCCAGTCCCTGAAGCTGGGTCCCGGTCCCTTCCCCGGTCCTGCTCCCAGTCCCTTCCCCGGTTCCACGGCCCCCGAAGGCCGGTCCCGGTCCCTTCCCCGGTCCCCACATCCCATTCCCAGCCCCTTCCCCGGTTCTGTGGTCTCCGAAGCCGGGTCCTGGCCCCCTTCCTGGTCCCGGTCCCTTTCCCGGCTCCCCAAGGCCCGTTCCCGGCCGGTTCCCCGGTCCCCGGGGCCGGCTCCCGGTTCCTTCCCCGGTTCCCCGAGGCCCGGTCCCTTCCCCGATCCCGGTCCCAGCCCCTCCCCGCTCCCCAAGGCCCGTTCCCGGCCCCTTCCCCGGTTCCCCGAGGCCCAGCCCCGACCCCCCCCGGTTCCCCGGTCCCAGCGACTCCCCGAGGCCTGGTCCCGGTCCCGGCTCCGGTTCTCCGGCCCCATCCCCGGTCCCCCAGGCCCAGTGACTCCCCGAAGCCCGGTCCCGGTCCCGTCCCGTCCCCCCCCGGACCTTGCTGGGCCGCCCCATCTCCCCGCCGCCGCCGCCGCCACCATGCGGCCACCGCCACTTCCGGTGCCCAGCCCGCAGCGCTCCCCCGTTGCGTCACTTCCGGCCGGTCCGCCGTCCGACGCGCCCCCGCGCCGGCGCCTCGCGTTCCGCCCGCTGTTGCCATGGTTACGCGGCCCCCCCAGAGCCCCCCCAAGCCCCCCCCGGAGGCCTCCGAGGTCCGGGGGCACCGGGGGGGGCCTCAGCCGGCCCCGTCCGGCCCCGCCACCACCCCCGGCCCGGCCCCGAGCCCCCCGTGTCGCTGCCGGTGTGAAGCTCAGTGCAGAGGGGGGCGAAGTCACAGCTTTAATGGAGCCCCCCCCCCGGGGCCCCGAAACCCCTCGGGGCTCCACAACGTCCTCAGAGCCCCCCCAGGGCTCCGCAATACCCCCAGAGCCCCCAACATCCTCAGAACCCTCTCCTCAGAGCCCCCCGAAGCCCCCCCAGGGCTCCCCAACACTCTCAGAGCCCCCCCCCTAGGGCCCCCCAACATCCTCAGACCCCCCCTCAGGGCTCCCCAAACCCACAAAGCCCCCCTCAGGGCTCCTCAAAACCCTCAGAACCACCCCCCCGGACCTCCCCCTGACACTACTCCAAACACCCCAAAACCCCCAGAGTCCCCCCAGGGCTCCCCAACACCCCCAGAGCCCCCCCAGGGCTCCCCAACATCCTCAGACCCCCCCTCATGGCTCCCCAACCCCTCCAAAACTCCCTCAGAACTCCCCAAAACCCCTCCAGAGCCCCTTCAGGGCCCCCCCAACCCCCCCCCTCCCCCCGAGCCCCCTCAGGCCTGCTCCTGGCACTACCCCAAACACCCAACACCCCCAGAGCCCCTTCAGGGCTATCCAACCCCCACCCCCTCCCCATTCTCCCTCAGGGCTCCGCAACACCCCTAAAACCCCCCAAAGCCCCCCCCCCCAAGAAAAAACAGAGACCCCCCAGGGTCCTCCTAGGGCTCCCTGAACCTCCTAAAGCCCCTCAGAGCTGCCCCCCAAACACCCTCAAACCCACAGAAATGCCCCAATGCACCCAAATACCTCCAGGTCCCCCTCCCCTCACTCCCCCTAACCCTTCGAGCCCCCCCCATATCTCCCCCCACCGGTCCCCAAGCCCCTTCCCCAGCTCCTCGCTGCCCCCCGAGCCTCCCCGACCTCCTCCCCACACCTCAGGGTGCCCAGCCCCGCAGGACCCCCATCCCTCTACCGTCCATTTGTCCCGCTGCCCGCAGCCGAGGTGCTCAGGGCAGCGCCCCCACCACGTCCCCAACCCCATCCCCGCAAAGGGGGGGGCCGCCGTTGGACCGAGACCCCCATCCCCCCCCTAACCCCCCCTCCCTCCCAGCCCTTCCCCAGCAAGACGCCGCCGCGCTCAGAGCGGGGCGATCCTGCGACGGAAGCAGCCGCAGGTGAGGCACCGCAGCGCCGCCATGCTGAGGTGGAAGAGGGTCCCGTAGTGGAAGAGGAGGCGGTGGTAGGTGCGCACCGACAGGTCCCCCGAGGGGTCGGCGTACTTGAGGGCCACCAGCGGCGTGTAGAGGCCGTTGGTCTGCGTGCGGAACGCCGGGCGCTGCGCCCCGATGACGCTCGCGATGGCCTGCGGACGGAGCCGGCTGAGCCTCGGGGGCGGCGGGGGGGTCTCGAAGGCACGGCCCCGTGTCCGTGTCCCCCCCCCCCCCTCATTATCCCCGCCTCGCACCTCGGCCACGGCCGCCGGGCTCTGCCCCAGCGTGGTGAAGATCTCGTGCGAGGCCGGCAGGTAGACGTCCTTGAAGTAGCGCACCGTGGCCTCGTCGGCGCCGGGGAACTCGGATCGCGACACCTCCTCCATCAGCTTCAGCTCGAAGTCCGTGTTGACGGGGCCCGGCTCCACCATGGAGACGCTGCGGGGCCGCGGGGAGCTCAGGGGGGGCTCTGCGGGGTCCCCCCCCCATCCCCCCCGCACGCCCCCTCGTGCTCACAAGACGTTGAACTGCAGCAGCTGCACGGCCAAGCTCTCGCAAAACCCCTCCACGGCGAACTTGGAGGCGGCGTAGACGTCGTTGAAGACGATCCCTGAGGGAAGAGAGGGGCTGGGGTGGGCGAGGCCCCCCCCTAAAACCACCGTTCCCCCCTCTTCGAGGCCTCACCCTGCAGCCCCATGACGCTGCTGACCACCACGATGTGGCCGCTCCGGCGCCGCTTCATATCGGGCAGGACGGCCTTGACCATCCTCACCGCCCCGAAGAAGTTGGTCTCGAAGACGCGCTTCATCTCCTCCACGCTGATGCTCTCCACGGGGCCCACGTGCCCCACGCCGGCGTTGTTCACTGCGGCGTCACGGGGTGGGGTGGGGGGTCTCAGAGCCCTCCCCCCCCCCCCCCCCGGCCCCGCTTCCCCGTGCCCCCCGGCCCCGCCGCGCTCACCCAGCACGTCCACCCGCCCCCCGGGGATGCTGCTCAGGCACTCGGCCACCGAGGTGTCGCTGCAGACGTCGAGGCGCTGGATGCTCAGCGTCTTGCCCAGCGCCGGCCCCGCCGCCTCCTCCAGCTTCTCCTTCTTCCGCAGGTCCCGCATGGTGGCGATGACTGCGGGGAGCCCCGTTACAGGGCCGAGGGTTGGAGAGCGAAACCCGGGCGGCCTTTCTGCCTAAGCTGCTTTGGTAACACGGCCTTTAATCCTCCCCCCGGGGACTAATCCCCACCGTGGGGTCGGCGACGGGGCGCACGAGGCGAGGGGACGCGGCAAGCGGGCGGCACGGGGCCGAGGACAGGGTGCGGGGACCACGCGTGGGTCCGCTCGGGTGCTGCGAACACCGGCCCCAAGCGTGGTGAGCGCCGCAGGTGCTGTCCCCGTCCCCATCCCCACGTCCTCGCGTCCCCAGGCAGGTGGGGGACACCTCGGTGAAGGGGGCTGCGCGCTGGGGCATTAAATTTTGAGGGGGCTACGGGGAGGAAGAAGCCCCAAGGGTGCCCTGCTGGGGGTGAGCGCAGCTGGGAGGGACCCCAAACCCTTCACCCTCCCGACCCCAAAGGATTTCCAGGGCCGAGGGTCCCCCTCCTCACCCTGGAAGCGGCGCTGGGGGTCCTGCGCCAGCCGCACGGCCACGGCCAGGCCGATGCCGGAGGAGCAGCCGGTGACGAGGACGGTGCGGGGCGCGGGGCCGGCCATGGCTTCGCTGGCCTCGAGTCCAAAGGCTCTTATGAGATCAGGACCCGGCGTCACGTGGCGGCGGGATCAGCCGCCCCGAGCCCATAGCGGGGTCCCACCACCCGCGGCCCCCGTCCCCTGCCCAGCAGCCCCCCCACCCCCCCCACCCCCCGAAAAACCCCCAAACGGGGCACGCGTCGCTGCGGCCCTATAGCGAGGCGCCCACTCTGCGCCCCGCGGCGCTGGTGGGGGGAACCCCGCAGCCCCCCCGAGCGGTTTAGGGGCGCTGCGAGAAGGTGGCCACGGGGTTGGGGAGGGGGCTGCGGTGCCGTGTGGGGCTGGGGGCTCGGCTGCGGGGACAGGGGGCGTCCGGGGGGGCCCTGTTACTGCAGAGACCGCGGTAAATATTTGCCAGGAAATGGGAAAACGGGTCAGCGGGGCCGAGGCGCCGTGACTCAGGCGATGAGGCAATGGGGTGGCTGCGGCCAGCCGGGCCCCGGGGGCCAGCACGGGCGAGCGGCAGCTGCGGTGTGGGGCTGGGCGCCCCCAAATCCCCCCCCTTTAATCCCCGGCCCCCCCCCCGGGCTTTGTCATGGGGCTGGGAGTACCGGGGGTGGGGGTGGGGGTGGAGGGGGGGGGCTGTGCACCCCAAAACCTGCTGTCTTTGCTGTGGGGCTGGCAGTGGGGTTTTGGGGCTGTGTGTTCCCAATCCTGTTGTCCTCGCTGAGGGGCTGGAAGTGGGTGGGGGTCTTGCACCCCTAAACCTGGGCGTTTTTTGGGGGGGGGGGGGCGTGCACCCCCAAACCTGGCTGTGGGGGGTGTCTTGCACCCCCAAACCTGCCCTTTTGTGGGTTTTTTTTTGAACCCCTAAACCTGCCCGTGCGGTCAGAAGTAGGATGGGGGGCTCTGCACCCCCAAACCTGGCAGGGAGGAAGGGGGTGCACCCCTAAACCTGCCTGTGTGGGGGGGTCTTGCACCCCAAAATATGCCCCTGGGGGGGTCCTGCACCCCCAAATCTGCCCGGGAGGGGGCAGTGCACCCCCAAACCTCCTCATGTGGGGTTTTGCGTGCCCCAAGCCTGCCCGTGGGGCTGGGAATGGGGTGGGGGCCGTGCTCCTCTAAACCTGCCTGGTGTGGGGGGGGGGGGGCTTGCACCCCCAAATCTGCCCCTGGGGGGGGACCTGCACCCCCGAACCTACCCATGGGGGGGGCAGTCCTGCACCCCCAAACCTCCTCACGTGGGGTTTTGCGTGCCCCAAACCTGCCCGTGGCATCTCGCACCCCCAGCCCCGTTTTTGGGGCCGTGCTCCCGGACCGGGGAAGTGGGGGGGGGGGGGGGGGGGCGTTAAATTAACCGTGGGGGGGCTCCGCCCGGGGGCCGGGCCGGGCTGGAGGCGGGGGCGCTGGGCGGGCCGGGGTTCCCCCCGCCCCGCTGGGCTCGGCACGGCGGCGGCAGGGCCGAGCTGTGCTCTCCGGTACCGGGGGCATGGAGCCCCCCCCGCGCCCCGCCGCCCTCCTCGCCCTCCTCGCCCTGCTGCCCGCGGCCACCGCAGGTACCGCACGGCGCGTGGGGGGGGGGGGTGGGAAACCCGGGGGGGGGTGGGAGGTTTTTTTTGGGGGGGTTCCCCACTCCCACGCGTGTCCCCTGCTCCGCACCCCCCCCCCGTCCTCCCGTGGTCACGCGTGGGTGCCCCCCCCTTGGGGTTTGGGGGGGTCCCGGTGCCTTCAGCACCACGGACAGGGGTGGGGGGGTGGGGGGGGGGAGTGTCCCCCGGGGGGGGGCGGGCAAGCACCCATTTTTTGGGGGGCACCCGCCGGGAGGTGGCTGCGGGGGTCCCCCTGGGCTGGGCGAGGGAGCGGTGAGTGCGGGGGGGTGGGTCACCGCATGGGGGTCGTGCCCCCAGGGTTAAGGGTGCCCCCCCCCCTCTCCCCCCCCCAATTATGGGGTGCCCCCCACCCTGGTTAAGGCTCCCCCCCTGCAGCCCAAGGGACCTGGTGTCCCCAGAGACCCCCGTGTCCCCTCCACGGTGCGTGGTTTGGAGCAGGTGGGACACGAAGCCGTGTCACTCGGGGGGCTGTTGGGGCGGGGGGGGGGGGGTGTGCATTTTGGGGAGCCCCCCAGGGTGTGAATAACGGGGATTAACCTTCGGCTTTCCCACGCCCGCACCCCAAAACACCCAGGCCAGGCATCAGTGGGGCCGGGCCGGTACAGCCGCTGCGGGGCCACCCACGACTGCTGTGCCGGGAAAGGGGTGGTGGTGGTGTTTGGTGGGGGGGTCCCGGCCTGGTGGGGGGGTCCCGGCACGCCACGAACCCTCCCCGGGGAGCACGGGCAGGAAACCGGACCCATGTGCCGGGGTCAGGAGGGCCTGAGATTCGGCACGGCCGCGGCGGGGTCAGCCCGTTCCCAGCCCCGGCCGTGTCCCCGCTGTCACTTAGGGTGCCCCAGATGGGCTGAGGTGGGGGGGGGGGAGGGGGGGGCACAGCGTGGGGAGCCCCAGGAGGAATTATCCCCCCCCCACACCCCTCCTGCACCCGATTCCCCCTCCCCAGCTTGCCCGGACAGGCTTCTCCGTGCATCTGCCGCCCGGGGCGGGGGGCCCGGTGCTGTCTGATGTGGATGCATTCAGCCCCCACCCCAAATCCCACGTCCCCCCCCCCAACACACACACACACACCTGGCGGTGCCGGGATTAACCCTCAGCACGCCCGGCTCCTGCTTCCTCCCCTCGTCGCCCAGCCAAGCGGGGCGCTCACGGGGTTGGGGGGGTGGGGTGGAGAGGAAAAGGGGGGGGGTCTCCCGCCCCTTGGGGTGCTCCCGTGCCGCGGGGGCGGAGGAATGCGCCGGAGGAATCTGGCGGCCGCGGACCGGACCTTGGGCCCACACAGCTGCCTGGCACCGGCCCCGCTTTGGCAGGACGCAGGCAGGGGGATGGGGACGCGGCGGAGGTCCCTGGCTAAAAGCACCGATGGGGGGTTTTCCGGGGGGGGGGGGAGGGTCCCGAAAACCCTCAGGGGGGGGTCTCTTCTCGCCCCGCAGCCGTGCCCGTGGACGTGCTGCAGACGCTGGGCATGAAGGACGGCCGGGACGGCGTCGCCGTCACCGCCGGGATCTGCACGCAGCGCCCCGGCACCGAGGACCCCGACTTCGCCTTCCGCGTGGACAACCGCACGCAGCTCAGCGCGCCCACCAGGCAGCTCTTCCCCGGTACGACCCTTTTTGGGGGCGCTCCGGGGGCAGCGAGCATCCCTAGGGCTTGGGTTGAACGACCCCCCCCCCACCCCGGTTCCTCCCCTGCTGCAGATTCCTCCTTCCCCGTGGATTTCTCCATCCTGGCCACGGTGCGTGCCCGGCGCGGCAGCCAAGCCTTCCTGCTCTCCATCTACGACGAGCGCGGCGTGCAGCAGCTGGGGGTGGAGGTCGGGCGCTCGCCCGTTTTCCTCTACGAGGACCAGGACGGGCACCCGGCCCCCGAACGCTACCCCGTCTTCCGCAAGGTGAACCTGGCCGACGGCAGGTGAGCGTCAGAGCCGCCGGGGGGGGGGGCGGGGGGGGGGGGATGGGGCCGGATCCTGCCCCTTTCTCCCCAACCCAGCCCCGTCTCCGCAGGTGGCACCGCGTGGCGCTGGCCGTGGAGGGCACCAACGTGTCCCTGCTGGTGGACTGCCACCTCCTCGCCACGCTGCCGCTGGAGCGAGGACCCCGGCCCGTCGTCAGCACCGAGGGGGTGACGCTTTTCGGGGCGCGCCTGCTGGATGAGGAGGTGTTCGAGGTGAGTCCCCCCCCTCCCCCCCGCCAGAAAATCCCCGCGCCATCGTCCCAGCTGTCACGGCAGCGGGGTGCAGGAAAATGGGGGGACCTGGGAGCTGCGGTCGCTTCTGCTGGGGGCTGCTCCCTGTCCCCGTTCCCCTCCTTGCATTCCTGCCTGCTGCAAATGTCAGGGGCCACGGGCAAAGAGGACGCTTTGAGGCAGCGAGGCGACTGGAGCTGGTCGTCCCCCCCCCCGCTTATTTTTCCCCCCAGGGAGCAGACAAGGGTGCCTTTGTCTGCTTGCCCCCCCCATGCCTGCAGACAGGGCCAAGGGGGTGTACGTGCTGGCTGTCCCGAGCTGTCCAGGGACAGGGCACGCATCCGGGGCGTCCTGGGAGGGGGAATAAAAAAAAAAAAAAAAAAGAACAACCCCCCCCCCCGCCCCACTTCCACCCCCTTCACCCTCTCCTTCGCCGCAGGGCGACATCCAGCAGCTGCTGATCGTGCCGGACCCCGCGGCCGCCCACTCCTACTGCCAGCTCTACATGCCAGCCTGCGACCAGCCCCTGCTCTACCCGCTCCTGGCCCCCTTCCCGGAGGAGGTAGGCACCCAACCAGGGACGGCAAAAGGTCGGGGGGGACCCTCGGGAGTTCCCCTCCTGCCGATGCCCCCCGATGCCCACGTTTTTCTCTGCGCTGCCCCTTGCAGAGCGGCCCGGAGCCCAGCGCCGCCCCGCGTAGGAAGGGCAAGAAGGGCAAGGGGAAAGGCAAGCGCAAGGGGAAAGGCAAGAAGAGGAGGAACAAGGAGCTGCAGGAGCAGCACGAGGCCTCTGAGCCCTCTGCCGTGGCCAACCAGGTAGCGAGGGTGACCAACTCGGGGGAGCAGCCGAGCCCCGAATCTGGTTTAAATACGGAGCAGCGTGCGTGGCCTGAGGGACCTGGATGCGTCTCTGAGCTGGCAGTGCCTCGGCACGGTGCTCGCGCCGTGCTGCACGCAGCCCTTTGCATCCAGAGCAGCTTCCCCGCCTCGTCTTTGTGCAATTCGGGGCAAAACGGGCCGGCTCCGGCAGCGCTGGCCCCGGCGGAGCCAGACCTTTGGGTCTGTTGGACGTGATGTTGGCAGGGTGCTGGCCATGCCGGCTCCTCCCCGCGCCTGCACGGACGCCGGTCCCGATTGCACCTGGGGCTGAGCCGTCCCCACGGCTCCTGGCCTCGTCCCAGGACCCGCTGGGGGTCCCCTGGGGGCAGCCCCCTCTTCGCCTTCGTCCTCCCTTGGCTCTGGAAGTGGGTCAGGGCTGCAGCTGGAGGCCGTACGCTGGCCAAGGGCCGTGGTCCCTCCTGCCGATGACTCAGCCTTGGCCGGGAGGGAGAGTCCCGGCGAGGGGTGGCCGTGCTCCAGGTGCTGCTCCGAGCCAGGGGCTGCGCGGCCCCGACGTGCAGGGGAACGGCAGCCCCGGCTGCCCAGCCCTGCCTCGCCTTCCCCTGGGTGCCGCGTCCTCCCCAACGGCTCCGGCGTCCAAAAGCTGGGCTGCGGCAGGGTGGGGACACCCCAAAATCACGGCGTCGCTGCGGGACCCCGTGGGGGTCGCGGGCCAGCGCCTCCCTCTGCTGTAGTGCTGAGATCCTCACCCCCTGCCCTTTCCGCATCGCCCAAGGCCAGCGCGCCCACGCCGCCGCCGCCGTCTGTGGAGGACAGCTCCCCGCCGCCGGTCACCTCCAGCCTGGCCACCACCGTGAGCGTCGCCCTGAACCGCACCGACCCCTTCGAGGTACCGCCGAGGCTGGGAGCAGCAGCGGGCAGGGGCTCCCCAACGTCTGTGCATCCCCAGCATCTCCCCCTGCCCCTCAGGACGCTGGCGAGGGGCTCGTGCTGGAATCCGGGGAGGACGGAGCCGCTGGGGCTGCCAGCGCCGAGCTGCCAGGCTACGAGGACTACTACGACGGGGACCCTGCGAGCCCGGAGCGGTTCGGCCCCGCCGAGCGGGAGGAGACGGTGATCCGGGCTCCCCAGGTAACGCTGGGGACGAGGACCGGGACCCCCTCCAGCCACGGCCGGACGAGCTGGGGCCACGGTATGGGGTCCGGGGGCCGTGCAGGCAGTTCGGAGCTCTGCCCCGAGCTCGCGGCCGCGTCCCCTCACCGCGGCGCCGCGCTGCGTCCCGCAGGAGCCCAGCCTGAAGGGGGACAAGGGCGAGCCGGCCGTCGTGGAGCCGGTGAGTGGGGTACGGCCGCTCGGGGACACGTGGCGCCCTGCTGCAAGTCACCTGTGGCTGGCGGCTTGCAGGACAGGGCGCAGGGACGCGCCGTGCTCACTCCCTTCTCTTTTAGGATCGGCGATTTGAGGGGCCGCCGGGACCCCCGGGCCCTGCGGTAAGGAGCAGGGGGCGCTGCAGCGGGGAGGGCTTGCAGAGGCCCAAGCATTAACACGCCTCCGTGTCCTCCGCAGGGGGAAACGGGACCCCTGGGACCACCGGGGCTCCCAGGGCTGCCCGGGGACCCCGGAGAGCAGGTATGGAGCAGACGGGGAGGGAGAGCTGCCCCCCACCGGGGCCGGCTGTGGGGCCGCAGGCGTCTCGGCGGCCGTGCCGCTGCATGCCGGGGCGTGCGGGGCGGTGGAGCTGCAGGCCCTGACCTGACAGCCCAGCTTCTGCTGGCGTGATGGTGATGAGCACCCCTCCCCTTCCCCCCCTGACAGGGCCCCGCGGGACGGCCGGGGCTGCCAGGAGCCGACGGGATCCGCGGCCCGGCCGGGACCACGATCATGCTGCCGGTAGGTGCTGGGGCGGCGCAGGGACGTGGGGCTGGGGGCAGGTGGCTCCCCGCTGCCCTCACTCCGCTCCTCTCCCAGTTCCAGTTTGGCGGAGACTCCCTCAAGGGCCCCACCGTCTCCTTCCAAGAAGCCCAAGCCCAGGCGATCCTGCAGCAGGCGAAGGTGAGGACCCCCGCGCCCTCCCCAGCGGCTCAGCCTCCCCGCTCCCGCCTCACCCCTCTCCTCCTTTCTCTCCCCAGCTTGCCATGAAGGGCCCCCCCGGCCCCATGGGGCTCACCGGCCGGCCGGGTCCGCTGGTGAGTGCTGCTGGCATGGGGGCTGCTGCGGGGCCCCCCGGGGTGCCCACCCCACCAAGACACCTCGCACCGGGGTTTTTGGGCACCTCAGCAGACCCTCATGGCGGGGGCTCCACGCTCTCCTGTTTTTCTAGGGTCTGCCCGGACACCCGGGCCTGAAAGGGGACGCAGGGGACATGGGGCCGCGGGTGAGTCTGGTAAGGTTTGGGTCCAGGGGTCGTTGGAAGCCTTCCTCTCCTCTGACACCTCTCCTTCTTCTCCATCAGGGTCCCCGGGGACTGCAGGGACCACCGGGACCACCGGGGAAGCTGGGCAGACGGGTAAGCGCTGTGGGTTTTAATTTCAGCCCCCCCCAAAACGTCTTGCCCTGCTGTCACGTACAGCCAAAGGTGCCACCAACTGCCCCTCGCCCCAGGGGGCACGGAGCCTTTCGCCCCTTCCTTACCCCCTCGCTTCCTCTTGCAGGGTCGCGCTGGAGCAGATGGTGCCAGGGGTCTCCCGGGGGACACCGGACCCAAGGTGCTTGGGGTGCCAGGACGCCCACGTCCCCTTTGCTGACGGGGGCGGGGACGTGGCCTCATCCTGCCCCTTGTGCCCCGCAGGGTGACCGGGGCTTCGATGGCTTGCCGGGGCTGCCGGGGGAGAAGGGCCACAGGGTAAGCGCCGCCGCGCCACGTCCCCTCCTGCCACCGCCCGTCCCGTTGTCCCCTCACCTCCTCTGTCCCGTAGGGTGACGTGGGGAAGCCAGGACCAGCGGGCACCCCCGGGGAGAAAGGCGCCAGGGTGAGGAGCGTGGGGAGAGCTGGGGAAGGATCAGGCCCCGGTGGCGTGGGCAGGACGCGCTCAGCTCCTCTCTGTCCCTTCCAGGGCTCGGATGGCTTGCCGGGACCGCGGGGGCAACCGGGGGAACCCGTGAGTATCCGTGGGGGGCCTGGCCTCGGTTCTCCCCCAGCCCCAGGAGCTGGGGGGGGGCACGAAGAGCCAGGACACCCACGCATGGGGGGCCTCGGCCCATGGGATTCCTCCCCGCAGCTTTTTGGAGGGGAGATTTGGGCTCCTGACACAAATATAGGGTCCCCTGCTATAACACCTCTGTCCTTGGCCCTAGGGCATGCGAGGGCTCATCGGCTCGCGCGGCTCCCCCGGCCCCCCGGGACCACCGGTAAGGGGCAGTGTCCTCTGTCCGTCTGTCCGTCTGTCCCTACCTTGTGCCGAGGGGCTTTTTCTGCGGCGTCGCCTTTGGGTGCAGCGCCCCTGAGGCTCCCTCCTTCCCCTGCAGGGTGCCAGCGGCATTGACGGCGCGCCGGGACCCAAGGGCAACGTGGTGGGTGTCAGCGGGGGGAGGGGGGGGGGGCCCTGCTGGGAGCCCCCACCCCGAATTAACCGGCGAGAGGCTGGGATGCCCCAAGGGAGGGGAGGCACGGGAGGGTGCCTGCAGGTTTTGGGCTGTGCTGATGGATTTCCTCTGCGCCCCCCCCAGGGAATCCAAGGGGAGCCGGGCCCCCCGGGACAGCAAGGAAACCCCGGTCCGCAGGTACGTGGCTGTGATGGGGGGCCAGTGGGGTGTCCCCGTGGGGCTGGGGGTCCCTTCTCAGCACCCCACTGTTCTCTCGCAGGGTCTGCCCGGCCCCCAGGGCCCCGTCGGGCTGCCAGGGGACAAGGTGAGTCTGGAGCCAGCACGGATGAGGGGGGGGGCCCAGCTGAGGTCCCACCGCATCCCCCACACGTCCTCCTCTCGCCCAGGGCCCGCCGGGGAAGCCGGGAATCCAAGGGGTGGCTGGGGCCGACGGGCCCCCGGTGAGTACCGGCGAGGGGATTTGGGGTCGCACTGGTCCCCAGCACCGCGGGGACAACGGGGACGGCGTCACCTCCCCCGGCTTGGGGCTCATTTTTGGGGCATCCCCGCAGGGTCACCCTGGCCGAGAAGGGCCGGCCGGAGAGAAGGGCCTCCAGGTAAGGGGACGGTCCCCAACCCCGTGTCCCAAGCACGGCCATGGGGTCTCGTCTGGTTTTTTTTGCTGATGCTCAGTCTGTCCCCAGGGTCCTGTGGGTGCCCCAGGTCCCGTCGGCTATCCAGGACCCCGTGGGGTGAAGGTAAGCCCACATCCCCCTCCACCACGCGCTGCGTGGCCGTGCAGAGGCACGATGCGGGGGCCAGGGGGTGTCCCCCAGGCTGGGGTCCTCCTTCCGACCCCTTTTTGTCTCTGCAGGGAGCTTTTGGGGTGCGGGGCCTGAAGGGCAGCAAAGGGGAGAAGGTAAGGGGTGCGGTGGCGAGGGGACAGCAGGGGACAGGGGTCTTTGTCCCGTGGTAGCCCCTGGTTTTGGGGGGCACTCATCGCTGCCCTGTGATAGCCCTGGGGTTGGGGGATCAGGGCTGCAGCTGGAGGCAGCCCCTCTGCATTGAGATTCGGGGCTCAGCCCCACACTGCGGCCCCGTCCGCAGCCCCAGCCCCCCCAAAACGTGCTGCTCCCTTCAGGGTGAAGATGGATTCCCTGGCTTCAAGGGGGACATGGGTCCCAAAGGCGACAGGGTAAGCGGGGTGCTGCGGGGGGGGGGTGGTTTCTCCTCCTCAGGGCTGCATGGGGAAGCCCCACGGGGCTGCAGGATTTGGGATCATACGGGGAGGGATGGAGCCAGGGGGAGACGACTCGGGGGGGGGCAGTCGGGGACCTGGCAGCAGCCCCGTCCCGCTGGCAGCGTGCTCCCTGCACCTTTGCCTTGCCTTCAGGGCGACCAAGGCTCGCTCGGTCCCCGTGGCGAGGACGGCCCCGAGGGGCTGAAGGGACAGACGGGTCCCGTGGGGGAGCCGGGTGCTGCTGGCCCTGCGGGCGAGAAGGTGAGCACCGGCCCCGTGTCCCTGTCCCCATGTCCCCACACCCCCATCCCCGTGTCCCCACGCCCCCCGTAGCCCACGGCTCAGCTCTGCTCTCTCCTTTGCAGGGCAAGCTGGGGGTGCCGGGCCTCCCAGGCTACCCCGGGCGCCAGGGCCCCAAGGTGAGTAAGGGGGGGTGGCATTTGGGGTGTCCCCAGGTGCCCCGGGTTGTGACCTGTGCTCTCTGTCCTTAGGGATCCGCTGGCTTCCCGGGTCCCGTGGGGCTGGCAGGAGAGAAAGGCAAGAGGGTGAGTCCCCTACATCACGCCAGACAACCCCGCTGGGACGTTCCCCGTCCCCCACGTCCTTCTGGGCCACCCCCTCGTGGCCACGCACGCTCTGCCCCCCGGGGAGGCTCAGGGGGGCCACCCCGTGCGCTGCCGTCCCCCCCACCTCGTCTCTCCCCACAGGGCAAGGCTGGCCAGGCCGGGCAGACGGGACAGCGAGGGCCCCCGGTGAGCGGCCGCAGCCCCGGCCCCGAGCTGGGGGTGATGGGGCTCGCCCCGGGTGCCGTGATGGGGATCACCCTGGGTGCTGTCGGGAAGCCCAGTGGGGCCGCTTGTACCCCACAGGGACCATCACAGGGCCGGTTATATCCCACAGTGACCATTGTGGGGCTGGTTGTATCCCACAGTGACCATCATGGTGTCCGTTGTATCCCACAGGGACCATCGTGGGGTCGGTTATATCCCACAGTGACCATTGTGGGGCTGGTTGTATCCCACAGTGACCATCATGGTGTCCGTTGTATCCCACAGGGACCATCGTGGGGTCGGTTATATCCCACAGTGACCATTGTGGGGCTGGTTGTATCCCACAGTGACCATCATGGTGTCCGTTGTATCCCACAGTGACCATCGTGGGGTCGGTTATATCCCACAGTGACCATTGTGGGGCTGGTTGTATCCCACAGTGACCATCATGGTGTCCGTTGTATCCCACAGTGACCATCGTGGGGTCGGTTATATCCCACAGTGACCATTGTGGGGCTGGTTGTATCCCACAGTGACCATCATGGTGTCCGTTGTATCCCACAGGGACCATCGTGGGGTCGGTTATATCCCACAGTGACCATTGTGGGGCTGGTTGTATCCCACAGTGACCATCATGGTGTCCGTTGTATCCCACAGTGACCATCGTGGGGTCGGTTATATCCCACAGTGACCATCGTGGGGATGGTTTTGTCCCACAGTGACCATCGTGGGGCTGGTTATATCCCACAGTGACCATTGTGGGGCTGGTTGTATCCCACAGTGACCGTCATGGTGTCCGTTGTATCCCACAGTGACCATCGTGGGGTCGGTTATATCCCACAGTGACCATCGTGGGGATGGTTTTATCCCACAGTGACCATCACGGGGCCAGTTGTACCCCACAGTGACCATCATGGGGCCGGCTGTACCCCACAGCAACCACCCCAGGACCGATTGTATCCTACAGCAGCCATCCCCGGGCCAATTATACCCTGTGACAACCATCCCAAGGCCGGTTGTAGCCCACGGCATCCATCCTGGGGCCATCCTTAGGTCCTGCCCTACCCCACAGCCGCATGCCCTGGGTCCCACCTGCGTCCCATGGCAATTAGGATCGGGGGGGGGGGGGGGCGGGGGCTCTCATTTCCCACAGCAGCCAGCCTCAAACTTCCATCTGCGTCCTACGGGAGCTGCCCTGGGGACAGCCGTGTGCCATCCCCCTCCTGTCCCCTGTCCCCTGCCCTGCTCCCAGCCCCACGGCTCCTCACGCTGCTCTTTGCCTCCCCACAGGGCCTGCCGGGGGAGCGAGGGCTGCCCGGCCCCACAGGGACACCCGGCCCAAAGGTTGGTGGGAGCCTGGTTTCGGGGTCCTCCTTGTCCCCGCTGTCCCCCCAGCCGCCACCCTCAGCCTGCTTCTGTCTCCCCAGGGAGATCCTGGCCACGACGGGGCCCCCGGAGTGGTGGGAGAGAAGGTAAAGACGGGGCGGGGGGTGCACAGCCACGGGGTGCACCCCTGCAAAGGCACCCTGGGAAGGAACGGGGCCAAGCGCGGGGGTAACGGGGCACCAGGCTTGGGGAGGGCACCGCAGAGCCGTGGCGGAAGCTCCAGTGCCGCCGCCGCCGTTTTCCCTTCTTCCCACAGGGCCCTCAAGGTCCGCAGGGTCCCCACGGCTTCCCGGGCACCAAAGGGCCCCCTGTAAGTGGGGGGCAGCGTGGGGAGAGGAGCGGGGTTGGCGTGTCCCTTGTCCTCCCCCCCACAACCCCCTGCTCCCGTCTAGGGCCCTGCCGGGAAGGACGGCTTGCCGGGACACCCGGGGCAGCGCGGCGAGCCGGTGAGACCCCCGCCGCACCCCCTGCCCCCGTAGGGGACAGCTGGCCAAACCCAGTGTTAACCCCTCTCCTTTCTCCTCCGCAGGGATTTCACGGCAAAACCGGCCCCCCCGGCCCCACGGGGGTGGTGGGACCTCAGGTGAGGGGGGCAAATCAGCAGAGCTTTGTGCGGGAGCGAGCCCGGAGGGATGGGGGGACACCCGCTCCCCCCCCCCCCCAAAAAAAAAAAAAAAAATGCTCACCCTGCTTTCTGCCCGCAGGGTAAATTGGGCGAAACGGGGCCGGTGGGCGAGAGGGGGCACCCAGGCCCTCCTGGCCCCCCCGGGGAGCAGGGTCTGCCTGGGGCTGCTGGCCGAGAAGGAGCCAAGGTAGGAGCGGGGCCGGGGGTCCGCACGCCCACCCCCTCTGTGAGCTCCGGGGGGGGGGGGGGGCTCGAAGGCTCTCCCCCGGCTCTCTGGGGACGGAGCAAAGCCCTCTGCTCCTCCTGTCCCCCTCGCAGGGAGACCCCGGCCCGGCTGGCGTCGCCGGTAAGAGCGGCCCCCCGGGTGTCCACGGCTTTCCAGGCACGCGGGGGGCACCCGGAGAGACGGTGAGTGCTGCCCCAGGCGCGGGCACAGCCCGATACGGCCCCCCGGGAGAGGGGAGCGGGCTCCTTCCTAACTCCCCTGCCCTCCCGCAGGGTCCTCCTGGCCTGAAGGGTGGCGAAGGCCCCCCCGGCCCCCCTGGGCCCACGGTGAGTACAAAGCGTTTGGGGGGGGGGGGTTCATCACGAGTTTTGGGGCTTCCCTCGTACGCTCTTCGGGGAGCAGTTTTGCTTCGGTGAGGAAGAGGAAGGCCTCTTTGAGGAAGAGGAAGGCTGCTGAGCCTTTCTCCCTCCATCCCTGCCTCCCTCTTCTCCCCAGGGTTCCCCCGGCGAGCGAGGCCCCACGGGGGCTGCGGGAGGCATCGGCCTGCCCGGCCGTGGGGGGTCAAAGGGCCCCCCCGGCCCCCTGGGCGAGAAGGGGTCCCCGGTAGGTGCAGCAGGGCGCGGGGGGCGAGGCAGGAGGTGTGGGGCAGCTCCGGGACGAGCTGCGGGGCCCAGCTGGCCGCTCCCTCAGCCCTTCCCCTTCCTCCCCGCAGGGCGAGCGGGGTCCCATGGGTCCGGCCGGGCACGACGGGATCCAGGGTCCCCTGGGGCTGCCGGGGCCCCCCGGTCCCCCCGGCCCCGCTGGAGAGGATGGGGACAAGGTGAGTCGCGGGAGGGGGATGCAGCTCAGCACCTCCAGCAGTGTTTTTTTTTCCACATTTTGCTGTTGATATCTCGGGGGGGGGGGGTGGGGGGGGGGCGCTGGGGACGCGTCCCCATGCAGAGGATGCGTCCCGGGGTCTGGGGACCTCCCCGATGGGTTTGTGGCTTCCCGGGAGCGGGGACGTCCCCGGGTGGCAGCAGGCTGGCGGCGCTGGCAGGCTTCCTTGGCACCGCCTCGCAGGTGGTGGCAGGTTTCCCTGGTGCTGGGATTTTCCTTGGCCCTGCTTCCCCAGCCGTGGCCGCTTTCCCTGGCTGCGAGCGCCCCCGGCTCGTGCGGGTGAGGCGGGGACGGGGGTGGGGGGGTGGGACAGGAGTTTGTCACCGTGTCCCCTCCGTCCAGGGCGAGATGGGGCTTCCCGGACAGAAGGGCAGCAAAGGCGACAAGGGCGAGGCGGTGAGTGCCGAGGGGCTGCTCTGCCCCTGGAGGGGTCCTGGAGGGGCAGAGCAGCTCCAGGAACGGGGGAAGGTGGGAGGAGTAAGGGGAGAAGGGTTTGGGGGCTCCCCCGAACCCCACGTGGGTGCTGCTGTCCCCGCAGGGCCCTCCAGGACCGCCAGGAATCCAGGGACCCATCGGGCACCCCGGCCCTGCGGTGAGTGTCTCTGGGGACCCTTCCCACCCCGTTTCTTCCCCCCGATCCCACAACCGAGCGCTTGCCTGCACCACCTCCCTTCTCAGCTCCATCCCCTGCCCTCCCGGATCCCCCCACCGGGGTCTGCGGGGGCTTGACCCCGACCTCTTCCTTGGCAGGGAGCGGACGGGGAACCGGGGCGCCGCGGGCAGCAGGGGATGTTTGGACAGAAAGGAGATGAGGGATCGCGGGGTCACCCCGGCCTGAGCGGCCCCCCCCGGACTGCAGGTAAGGAGACCCCAGCTGGGGGCCTGCTGGGCCAGCGGGGACACCACAGCTTGGGAACAAGGGACGCGAGGGACCCTGGGCTAACCCCTGCTCCCACAGGGCATGCCAGGCCCCCCCAGGCGAAAAGGGCGAAAACGGAGACGTTGGCCCCATGGTGAGGAACCCCCCCCGGCCTCATCGCTCGGACCGCAGCCCCTTCCGAGTCCCTCACCCCCCATCTCCAGCTCCCCACGCAGCCCCCCGTTGCTCTTTGGGGTCTGACCCTGCTCTGTGCCCCCCACAGGGACCCCCTGGAGCGCCAGGACCCCGTGGGCCGCAGGGACCCAGCGGTGCCGAGGTGAGTGCAGCCCGGGGGGGCTCAGCGAGGGCTGGAACTTGGGCTGCCAGCAGGTAACCCCCCCCCCCCCCATCCTCTTTCTTTTAGGGTCCCCAGGGAATGCCGGGCGGCGTGGGACAGCCAGGAGCCGTGGGAGAAAAGGTAAGGCCGTGGCTGGGAGGGCGACGTGGGTCTCGAGGTCTGGGCAGTGGGGTGGGGGGAGCTGCGTGCACCTCCCGGCGCCCAGCAGCGTCTCTCTCCTTGCTTTTCTCTTGGGTAGGGTGAGCCCGGTGAAGCCGGGGACCCCGGAGCCCCTGGGGAGCCTGGCCCACCCGTGAGTATTGCAGAAATGGGGTGTCCCGGGGGGGCAGGACGCGGCACGGCGCGGCGAACGGGGGGCAGAAAGCAGGGGCAGACCGCCCGGCGAACCTTTTCCTGCCCGAAGCGCCCCGAACCTCGCTCTGACGTGCTCCCCGTCCCTCCGCAGGGTGTGAAAGGAGACGTGGGGGAGAAGGGAGACGCGGGGCCGTCGGGGGCAGCCGGACCCCCCGGCAAGAAGGGTCCCCCGGGAGAGGATGGAGCCAAAGGCAACCTGGTAAGCGGAGGAGCGAGACGCGGGGACGCGGCCCCGAGCCCTCGCGCACCCCGCAGGCACCGAGCCCGTTCCCTTTCCCGCTGGACCAAGCTCTGGGGCTCTCTCCCAGCCCCACTCTCGTCTCCCCTCCTCTTTTTCTAGGGTCCTGTCGGCTTCCCAGGGGATCCCGGCCCCCCCGGAGACCCCGGCCCACCGGTGAGTTTTCACTGGCCACCCCCCCGCGGTGCCCCAGTGTCACCCCCTGTCCCCACCCTGGGCTTGGGGGTGCGGGGACACCGCTGTTCTCCCCCTGGCTTTGCCTCGAGGCATCCCAAAACCTCAGGGAGGGGGTTCAGGGGGGGCAGCAGCGCGAATGCTCACCCTGCCCTGTGTCTCAGGGTCTGGACGGGGCTGTTGGAGAGAAGGGTGACGGCGGGGACCCTGGCCTGCCGGTGAGTGGGACAGCGGGGGGGGGCTTAAACCCCCCCATCCCCGGGGGTCTTGCACATCCGTGCTCCCCCCAGTCCCCATTTTGGGGCCGTTTTCACCTCTTCCCCTCACCCCAACCTCCCTCCGGCTTTGTTTCAGGGTCCGCCAGGCGCGTCAGGGGAACCGGGGCCCCCAGGCCCCCCCGGGCGGAGGGTGAGTAGGGGAAGAGCAGGAGGATGGGGCGGGACAGCGTGGGGCAGAGTGGGGCTGCAAGCGGGGCCAGCCGCAGCTCCCGGTGTCCCCCCCCTCCTTGTCCAGGGACCCGTGGGGCCCGTGGGGCGCGAGGGCCGTCAGGGCGAGAAGGGTGCCAAGGTAGGTGGCCCCCCGGCCCCCCCCGGGGGCTCCCCAAACTCACTCCCCTCCAGAAGGAGAGGCTCGAGCCTCCGCCAGCCTCAGGCAGGACGCAGCGCGGGGCCAGCCTCAGCTCTCCGTGTCCCCCCTTGTCCCCAGGGGCAGCCCGGCACCGAGGGGCCGCCTGGGAAGACGGGACCCGTGGGGGCGCAGGGGCCCCCGGGGCGGCCGGGCTCCGAAGGGTTGCGGGGGATCCCTGGCCCTGCGGTGAGTACTGGGGACGGGGACAGCGGGGATGGGACAGCGGGGATGAGGACAGTGGGGACGTTGGGGATGAGCTACAGGGATGGGGACAGTGGGTATGGGGATAGCGGGGATGGGGACAGCGGGGACAGGGGCATTGGGGATGGGCTACAAGGATTGGGACAGTGGGGATGGGGACAGTGGGGACATTGGGGATGAGCTGCAGGGATGGGGACAGTGGGTATGGGGACAGTGGAGACGGGCACTGGGGATGGAGAGTGAGGATGGGGACATTGGGAACAGGGGCACTGGGGATGGGCTACGGGGATGGGGACAGTAGGAATGGGGACAGTGGGGACGGGAATCAGGGATGGGATATGGGGGTGGGGACAGTGGGGATGGGGTCAGCAGGGACAGGAGCATTGGGATGGGATACGGGGATGGGGACAATGGGGATAGGGACAGTTGGGGACATTGGGGATGAGCTACAGGGATGGGGACATCAGGGATGGGGACAGCGGGGACGAAGGCATTGGAGATGGGCTACAAGGATGGGGACAGTGGGGATGGGGTCAGCAGGGACAGGGGCATTGGGGATGAGGTACTGTGATGGGGACAAGGGGGATGGGGACAGTGGGGACAGGGGCGTAGGGATGGGATACGGGGATGGGGACAGCAGGGACAGGAGCATTGGGATGGGGACATCATCGGGGAGCGATCAGGAGGCATCAGGAGCAATGGGGATGGGGACAGCGGGGACAGGGACATCGGGGGTGAGCTACAGCGATGGGGACAGGAGGGATGGGGTCAGGAGGGATGGGGACAGCAGGGATGGGGACAGCAGGGACAGGGGTAGTGGGGACATTCCCATGTGGCCGAACATGTCCCCGAAACCATGGCTTGGAGGCGTCCCCTCGGCCCCCAGTGCCGCAGCCGGAGGCGACGGCAGCTCGGAGGGGCGTTCCGGGGGGGCTCACCCCCGTGCCCCTCTCCCACACCGCGTCTCTTCCAGGGCGAACAAGGCCTCCTGGGGGCACCGGGACAAGCGGGACCACCCGGCCCCCTGGTAAGGCAGGGCGAGGGAGCGCTGCCATCCCCGCCGGGCGCAGCGCGGGCAGCGTGACGCCCTCTTTGCCTCTTGCAGGGCCCCGTGGGATTGCCCGGCCTCAAGGGAGACCCCGGCCACAAGGGAGATAAGGTGGGACGGGTCGTGGGGGTGGGGCGGGGGGGTCGGGGGGCTCGGCTCCAAGCCCTGCTCCTCGGGAGGTGGCTGCCTCACCGTCCCTTTCGTCCCCAGGGCCACGCTGGCTTGATTGGGCTCATCGGACCGCCGGGGGAGATGGGGGAGAAAGGAGACCAGGGGCTCCCCGGCGTCCAGGGCCCCCCGGGACCCAAAGGAGACCCCGTGAGTGTTTGGGGTCTCCCCTGAGCTTCAGGGCTGCGCAGCTTGTGGGGGAGACGAGGCACAGGTAGGGCGCAGCCCCCTCGAGTGCGGGGCTGATGCTAACTCCCCACAGGGTTTGGCTGGCCCCACCGGCCCCACCGGCCCCCCCGGGCCCCCCGGGCTCTCGGTGAGTATTTGCCTGCGCTGTTGGGGTGCTCCAAGCGTTACCTGCGCCTCCTCCTGCACGTCCCAGCCTCTCCTGCCTGCCTTTAACTCCCCTACAGGCCCTGGGGGGCTTTGTCCCCAGGATGGGAAAGGGGCAGGGGGGAGCACGAGCCCCGTGGGGGGGGTCGGGGGCAGCGCCGTGGGACCGCTGCATGCCCAGGGCTGCTCCCAGCCCGCGCCGCTCCCCTCTCTTCTCTTCCCCGCAGGGTCCTCTGGGCCAGAAGGGCTCCAAAGGCTCGCCGGTGAGTGCTGGGGAGGGATGGGGACGGGGAGGGGGCTCCCATCATGTGCTCCCATGGGACCACCCCCCCCCGCCCCCCCCGCTGGGTGGCAGCAGGGAGCGAGTGCCGTGTGGCCGACTCCTTTTGCAGGGTGCTCTGGGTCCCCGAGGTGACACGGGCCCCCCAGGGCCCCCAGGACCACCGGTAAGGGATGCTTTGGGCACGGGGACAACGGGGGGCTCTGCTCCTAAGCCCTCCCCCTCCCTCATCCTGCCCCAAACACCCATCCGCTCTCACCCCTTTTTCTGTGCCCTCCCCAGGGCCGCCCGGCTGAGCTGCTCGAGCCGCTGCCCTCGAGCCGGAGCGGGAGGCACCGGCGGGCAGCCCAGGGGGCTCGGGGCGAGCAGGGCACCCCCCCGGACTACGAGGGGCTGGAGGAGGTGTACGCCTCGCTCAGCTCCCTGCGCACCGAGGTCGAGCAGCTGCGGCGGCCCCTGGGCACCCCCGAGAGCCCCGCGCGCGTCTGCAAGGAGCTGCAGCTCTGCCACCCGCACCTGCAGGACGGTGAGGGCTTGGGGAGCGGGCTGCGGGAGGGCGGGGGGACGCCAAAAGCAGGGAGCTGGACCGGCTCCGTCCGTCCGTCTGTCCTTCCTGCCCTCCTCCCCAGGCGAGTACTGGATTGACCCCAACCAGGGCTGCTCCCGAGACGCCTTCAGGGTTTTCTGCAACTTCACAGCCGGCGGCGAGACCTGCCTCTTCCCCGACAAGAAGTTCGAGGCCGTGAGTTCGAGAGGGGAGGACAAGGGGTCCGAAAATGCTCTCCGCCAGCTGGGAAACCAGATGGGGGGCATTTTGGGGCTCGCTTTTCCCTGTGCTCTACGGGGCCGGGGGTTCGAGGCTTTGCCTCCTCTGTCGCCCCCAGGTCCGCCTGGCTGCCTGGAACCGGGAGAAGCCAGGGACGTGGTACAGCACCTTCAGGAGGGGCAAGAAGGTAGGAGCCACGGGCACAAGGCTCCTCGAGGGAGGGCGAATCCTGCGCTCGGCGTCGCCCTGGCCCCTCGTCTCAGCCCCGCGCTGTCCCCCCGGCAGTTCTCCTACGTGGACGCGGACGGGAACCCGGTGCCCGTGCCCCAGCTCACCTTCCTGCGCCTCCTGAGCGCCAGCGCCCGCCAGAACTTCACGCTGACGTGCCAGCACGCCGCCGCCTGGTACGACGCCCACGCCGCCTCCTTCGCCCGCGCCCTGCGCTTCCGCGGGGCCAACGACGAGGAGCTGGGCCACGACCACCCGGCCGCCCCCGTCCGTGCCCTCCGCGACGGCTGCCAGGTGAGGCCCCCAATTCCCCTACCCGCCCTCCAACCCCCTCCCCGCGTCCCCCAGCACCCCGTTTGCTGGGTTTTGGGGTGGGGGTGGGTGGGGTTCCCAGCCCCTCGACCCGCCCATTCCCCGCAGGAACGCCACGGCCAGGAGCGGACAGTGCTGGAGGTGTCCTCGTCCCGCGTCGAGCGGCTGCCGCTGATGGACGTGGCCGTGGCCGACTTCGGGGACGCCAACCAGAAATTCGGCTTCGAGCTGGGCCCCGTCTGCTTCGTGGGCTGAGCGCGGCCCCCGGACACGGGCGGGCGGGGGTCTCCGTGCCCCCCCCCCCGCCGCCCCCCACGCCAGGGACAGTGACCCAGGCTCTGCTCTGGCATACTCAGGACTCGGAGCTGCCGCAGCGCCGTCCCCTCCTGCCCTCGTGGGCCCCCCCCTTATTTATACTGCCGGCTCCTTGAGGCGGGAGGGGGGCAAAGCTGGGGCAGGGCACCCCAGATTGTAGGGAGGGGGGGCTCGAGCCCCCTCCCCGTGGTGCTACAACGCTCCCTTAGTGAAGCACTGGACGTGCCCTCGGCACGGCGACACCGAGAGCCCCAACCCGCGGGGACCGGGGGGCACCGGATCCGCTGTCCCCCTCCCGGTGCCATCGCGCCGTTGCCAGGCCGGGACCCGATTTTACCGTGGTCCCCTGCGGGGGGAGCCCCCTGCCCATTTTTTGGGGGGGGGGGGGGGGGGGGTTGGTGTCCCCATTTCACCGTGGGGCAGAGCTGGGGAAGCTCGGCGCCGGTCCCGGTGCCGTTACTGTACGATAAACCCGACTGTATGGAAGCTGGCTGCCCCCCCAAATCCTTCCCGATTTCCATGGAAATGGGGCGGGTGGGGAGGGGGGGGGGGCCCACACTTCGGAGGGGGGCCCCCACACACTTCGGGGGGGGATTTGCCTCGGGTGGCCCTGGGGGGGACGGGGTGGGGGGGTGAGGGGGGGGGTCGGGGAAGGCTTTGTCCCCCCGAGGAGGAAGGGGGGGGGGGCTCCAGCCTGGCCGCGGCGCAGCGCCCACCCGGTGTCCCGGGGTCCCCCCAGCCCGGTACCGCCCGCAGCATCCCGGTGCCCCCGCACCCCGAGCATCCCCGGGGGGGGGGGGGGGGAGGGGACACGGGGACACACGGCAGCCCCCCTCCCGGTCCCGGCGCCGTTCCGCCCAGCTCAGACCGCTTCGGTTCCGCCCAGCACGGCCCGGCCCGGTGCCTCCAGCCTCCCCTACCGGGCGCGCCGCGCCCTGCACCGGGCCGGTGCCGCGGCTGCAGCCGGTGGCGGCGGCGGCGGCGGCGGCGGCGGCGGGGCCCGGCCGCGGGGATGCGGCTGCGGCGGCGCTGAAACGGGCGCGGCTCCGCTCCCCGCTCCGCTCCCGGTTCCCCGGCGGAGGCTCCGGTAGCGGCGGAGTCCGCGCCTCCACCATGCGCCTCTTCGCCGGCCTCCTCCTGCTGCTCTCCGCCGGGTCCCCCGCGATGCAGGTAAGGGCGGGGAGGGGAAGGGGGGGGGGGGGGGGGGGAGAACCGGGAGCTGTCCTCCCCCCCCCATGTCCTCGGGACGCCCGGTTTGGCACCGGGGAATCCCCCAGCGCCTGCCCCCCCGGGGTGTCCCCGGAGGGGGGGGTGGGGTGGGGGGGGTGGGGGGACGTGACATCGGGCACCCCAAGGTGTGGGGACGCACGGGGTGGGTGCCGAGCGTCGCCCCAACGTCCCGCCAGCCGCCCCGCCTCGGGGGTCCGGGGACGTGGGGGACACGGGGACGGTGCTGCGTCCCCCCCCCTCGGGGTGATCCCCAGGTTTGGGACCCCCCGTAGGGTGGCAGCGGGGACGAGGCGGGGGCCACGTGGGCGACGGGTGGCTCCGCAGGGACGCGCCTTCACACGTGGCCGCCGAGCACGAGGGACACGGCGGCGGCCTGGATCCGGGTGCAAGGAAGGGTCCCCCGGCTGCCCCCCCAGCTTGGGGACACCCGTGGGGGTGCGAGCGTCCCCTGGGGATGGAGCCGGGGGTGGTGGGCGGGGGGGGTGACACCCATGGGTGCTCCCCAGTGGGGTTTGGGGACGGACGTGGGTGGCTCGGGTCCCCCGGGGTGGCACAGGACCACGTGCCATCACCCAGCCGATGTCCCAGCACCCACGCGCCGCTTGGCCTCGTGCCGGTGCCAGTGGTGGCGCCGCCATCCCCGAGGGGACGAGGACACGAGGGTGGTGGTGGGGGGGTGTCTGTAAATTGCCCCCGTGTCCCCCGCGTCCCCGTTGTGCCACCCGCAGCACCCTCCAACCCACCCTGGCCCAGCTCAGCACGCGGCCGCCGCAAGCTGCCGCAGGAAGGGACCGGGGTTTCCTGGAAAAACGGGGGTCCGGGGTGTCCCTACCTGTCACCCCCCCCCCCCCCCCCAAAAAAAAATAACCCCAGGCCCACGGGTGGGCAGCCGGAGCCTCGTGCCGGGCCTGCCTTTGCAATTAGGCGCTTCGTTATGAGCTGCTCGATATTCGGAGGAGGTTGTGCAGCCTGTTGAATATGCATGAGCCCGGCTTGCGTGGGTGGGGGGCCGCAGCCGCATCCCGAACGGGGGGGGGGGGGGGGGGGGAGTTGCTTTTGTGGGGTGCCGGGGCGATGCCCGGTGGAAACGGGGCTGGTTCCAGGTGGGATTCGGCGTCTCCGTCCCCGCTCGTGGCCCCTGCGTGGGGACGGGGCTGGGGGGGGGGGGGCCCAAAGCAACCTCGGGGTCCATCCGGGGGGGCAACGACGCACGGATGGGACATGGGGACCCAAGGGTGCGGGGGGCTGCGGAGGGTTCCCAGCCATGTCCCCAAAATGTGCCGCCCCCCCCCCAAAAAAATGGCCCCCGCCGCACCTCATGGGGTTGGGTTTGGGGTGCACTCGGTAACGAGCGGGGCTTAACGAGCGTTTTGTTCCCGGTCCGCGCTGGATGGGGACGCTGCAGCAGAGTAATAAAGTGGGGAGGATTTTGGGGGGGAGCCACTATGGGGTCTCCCCATCCCCTGGCTGCGCGATGCCCCCGGGGTGAAGCTGCCACCCCAGAGGTGAAGACCCCCCCCCCCCCATCCTGGGCGTCTGCCAGCACCGGGGCCTTGTCCCCAGACCCAGGGGACATGGGGACACGGGGACATAGGGACACGGGGACACAGGGACATGGGGACAGCCGGCCCTACAGGCGCTGCCCCATCCCCTCCATGGGGCCCGGTGTTTGCAGCGCAGAGCCCAGGAGCGCGCCCCAACCCCCCCCCGCCCTGTTGGTACCAGGTGGGGCTTTTTTTTTTTTGTTAGCCCACCCATGGGTGCCAGCGTGGGGGAGCCTGTGCTGTGCGTGGCCGTCCCCACGCGGTGGCACTGCGTGACCGTGGCGAGGCCCGGAGCCGGAGGCCATAAAACGGGCTCAGAGCCTCGGTGGGGCCTCTGCACCGAGAGGGTCGGGGCTCTGCACCACTGCGCCGAGCAGGTTGAGGCTCTGCACCACTGTGCTGAGTGTGTGAGGGCTCTGCATCGCTGCGCTGAGCGTGTCGGGGCTCTGCATCACTGCGCTGAGTGTGTCAGGGCTCTGCATCGCTGCACTGAGCGTGTCGGGGCTCTGCATCGCTGTGCTGAGCGTGTCAGGGCTCTGCATCGCTGCACTGAGCGTGTCGGGGCTCTGCATCGCTGTGCTGAGTGTGTCAGGGCTCTGCATCGCTGCGCTGAGCGTGTCGGGGCTCTGCATCACTGTGCTGAGTGTGTCAGGGCTCTGCATCGCTGCACTGAGCGTGTCGGGGCTCTGCATCACTGTGCTGAGCGTGTCAGGGCTCTGCATCGCTGCACTGAGCGTGTCGGGGCTCTGCATCACTGTGCTGAGTGTGTCAGGGCTCTGCATCGCTGCACTGAGCGTGTCGGGGCTCTGCATCGCTGTGCTGAGTGTGTCAGGGCTCTGCATCGCTGCGCTGAGCGTGTCGGGGCTCTGCATCGCTGTGCTGAGTGTGTCAGGGCTCTGCATCGCTGCGCTGAGCGTGTCGGGGCTCTGCATCGCTGTGCTGAGTGTGTCAGGGCTCTGCATCGCTGCGCTGAGCGTGTCGGGGCTCTGCATCACTGTGCTGAGTGTGTCAGGGCTCTGCATCGCTGCACTGAGCGTGTCGGGGCTCTGCATCGCTGTGCTGAGCGTGTCGGGGCTCTGCATCACTGTGCTGAGTGTGTCAGGGCTCTGCATCGCTGCGCTGAGCGTGTCGGGGCTCTGCATCACTGTGCTGAGCGTGTCAGGGCTCTGCATCGCTGCACTGAGCGTGTCGGGGCTCTGCATCACTGTGCTGAGCGGGTCAGGGCTCTGCATCGCTGCACTCAATGTGTCGGGCTCTGCATCGCTGCGCTGAGTGTGTCAGGGCTCTGCATCGCTGCGCTGAGCGGGTCAGGGCTCTGCACTGCTGCACTGCTGCACTGAGCAGGTCGGGGCTCTGCACCACTGCGCTCATTGGGTCAGGTCTCTGCACCGCTCCATTGCTGCACCGAGTGGGTCGGGTCTCTGCACCAATGCATGGAGCAGGTCAGGGCTCTGCACTGCTGCATCAAGCGGTTCGGGTCTCTGCATTACTGCACTGAGCGTGTCGGGTCTCTGCACCGTTGCATGGAGCAGGCTGGGTCTCTGCACCGCTCCATTGCTGCACCGAGTGGGTCGGGTCTCTGCACCAATGCATGGAGCAGGTCGGGGCTCTCTCTGCATTACTGCACTGAGCGGGTCGGGGCTCTGCATCGCTGCACTGAGCTGTTCAGGTCTCTGCACCCTGCGCTAGGCAGGGAGCTCGCTGGTGAGGGGACAGGCACGAGGAGGAGGTGAGGATTTGGGGGAGTTTGGGGGGGTCTGGAGCTCGGGGGGTGGCTGCAGCCTCAAAGCAAGTTGGGGTGCAGAGGTCACTGCTATCACAGCTGGGGGGGGGGGGGCAAGGGGGCTGGGGGTCCTGCTCCCCAAGTTGGGGGGTTCTGGGGGTCTTGCTCCTCAAACCAGGACCTGGGGGTCCTGTTCCCCAAAGCAGGGTCTTTGGGGGTCCTGCTCCCCCAAACCCGGGGGTCCCTGGAGGTCCTGCTCACCCTGAACCGTTGGCTCTAGGGGATCCTGCCCCCCCCCCCCCAAAATGAGGGGTCTCTGGGCTTCCTGCTCCCCAAAACAAGGGGCTCTGGACATTCTGCTGACCCCAAGTGAGGGGCTCTGGGGGTCCTGCCCCCCAAAAGGGGGGGTCCTTGGGGACCCTGCTCCCCCCAAACCATTGGCTTGTGGGGGGGAGGCTATCCTGACCCCCTCCTAAGTGGGGGTCTCTGGGTTTCCTGCTCCCCCAAACCATTGGCTCTAGGGGATCCTGCCCCCCAAAACGAGGGTCTCTGGGGATTCTGCTCCCCCAAACCATTGGCTCGGGGGGGGAAGGGGTCCTGCCCCTCTCCCGGGTGAGGGTCCCTGAGGATCCTGCTCCCCACCCCCAAAAGTGAGGGTCCCTGGGGGTCCTGCTCCCCCCAAACCATTATCTCCGTGGGTCCTGCCCCGCAAAACCATCATCTCTGGGGGAGGGGGTGTCCTTCCCCCATCCCAGATGAGGGTCCTTTTGGGGAGGGGGGTTGGGGTCCTTCCCCTAACCCCCCCCCCCCCCCCCCCCACACACACCCGTCCCATCCTTTTCCATCCCTTACCCCTTTCCCATTCCAACCCCCGGGGCGGGACAACCCCCACCCCCAAAATTTAAAAAATAAATAAATAAATAAAATAAATAAATAAATAAATAAATAAATAAAATAAATAAATAAATAAAAACGTTTTTTTAAAAAAAAAACAAAAAAAAAAGCCCGGGACCACCCCGTGCCGACGTCACGGCGGCGCTATAAGGCCGCCGAGAGCCGCTCGGGCTCCGCAAGCGGCGGGGGCCGGTGCGGGGCTGAGCCCCCGGTGCTGGCGGCGGCGGCGGCGGCGGCGGCGGCCCCGGGTTTGCGGGGTGGGGGGGGGGGCATGCGGCGGCTGCGAGGTGGGGGGGCGGCGGCGGCGGCGACATGACGGTGCCGCTGCTGAAGATCGGGGCCGTGCTGAGCACCATGGCCATGGTCACCAACTGGATGTCCCAGACCCTGCCCTCGCTGGTGGGGCTCAACGGCACCGCCGTGTCGCGGGCGGGGACCTCCGAGAAGATCGTGAGTGGGTCGTGGGGTTTTTGTTTTTTTTTTGGGGGGGGGGGTGTGTGTGTGCTCTAAAGAGTGGGGGGCCACGGATGGGGTTTGGGGACTGGGGAGGTGAGGAGCTGCCCTTGGGATGGGCAGGGTCCGGGATGCAGAGCTTCCCCCCCCCCCCCCCCCCCCCCGCAGCCCGTTTATAGGGACCCCAAAGCATCGGGACATCCGCCCCCCCCCCCCCCGGTTAGGGAGCACCGGGACCTCCCCCCCCATCCCCTTCACGGGGACCCCAAAACATTGGGACCCCCCCATTAGGGAGCACTGGGACCCCCCCCCCTCATTTCTGGGGACCCAAAGCATCAGGACCCCTCTTACCCCCCTTCATGGGGACCCCAAAGCATTCGGACCCCCCCCCAAATAGAGAGCACCAGGACCCCCCCATCCTCGTCATGGGGACCCCAAAGCATCGGGACCCCTCTCCCCATTTAGGGAGCACTGGGACCCCCCCCCCCTTATTTCTGGGGACCCCAAAACATCAGGACCCCCCCCCGGTTAGGGAGCAGTGGGACCTCCCCCCCCCACACACTTCATGGGGACGCCAAGGAATTGGGACCCCCCCCTGGTTAGGGAGCACTGGGACCCCCCCATCCCCTTCATGGGGACCCCAAAGCATCGGGACCCTCTGATTAGGGAGCACTGGGACCCCCCCCCCCCCAGTCCTGGGACCCCAAGGAACAGGGATCCCCTCCCCACCTCCAAACGTATCGGGACCCCACTGCCCCCCCCCCCGGTCAGGTGCAATGGGACCCCCCCACATTAATGGGGACCCCAATGCACTGGAACCCCCCCACCCCATGCAGGGAGTGCTGGGGACGCCCCCATATTCGTGGGACCCCAAGGCACTGGGCCCCCCCTTATTTCTCCCCCCCCGGGTAGGGAGCACTGGGGATTCCCTGAGTTTGGGGACCCCCCCCCGGGTATGTGAACCCCCCCCAGGCATGGGGACATCCCTTAGATATGAGGAGCCCCCTCTGATTACAGGACACCCCCCCTGTTATGGGGACCCCCCCCCCGTGTATGGAGAGCCCCCTTCAGATATAGGGACCCCCTCTGGGTATGGGCCCCCCCCCCAGGAAGGGAACCCCCCCCCAGGTATGGGGAGCCCCCCACTTTGGGCACAGAGCCCCCAGCCCTCCCCCCTCTTGGGCAGTGCACACCAGGACCCCCCCCTCCCCAAAAAGAAGCCCGGAGCCCACGCAGGGAAAGAACCCCCAATTTTTTTTTTTTTGGGGGGGGGGGGGGGGGGTCCTGGCCCCCTACAGGGTGTCCTGTTCCCCCCCCCCCAGACACAAAGCAGCCCCCCCGGCAGGACCCCACTGCTCCCTGCAGCTGGGGGGGGGGGGGGCTCCAGGGAGGTTGCTGGCCAGGGGAAGTGAGTGACCCCCCCCCTCCATTTTCAAGTCCCCAAGCTGGGGTCCCCCCCCCACGTGTCCCCCCCCCCCCCCCAAATTTATGGCATTAAAACCTGCGTGAGGAGCATGAAAATAAGTTGGGAGCAAAGCCGGGGGGGGGGGGGGGGGGACACGACAGGACACATTTTTTTGGGGGGGGTCTGCAACCGCAGCGACAGGGCTGGTGATGCTGCAGGGGGGACCCTGGTGATGCGGGGGGGACACACACGACCCTCCTGTCCCCCCCCCCCCGATCCTTCTTGCCACAACCCCCCCCCGCCCCCAGCATCCCACCCCTCCCCGCGCTGCACCCCACTGCGGGGGAAATCCCGCTGGGTGCTGCGGGTGCTTCGGACACCCCCTTTCTCCTCCCCCCCCCCACCTTGTACCCCCCCCATCCAAAAGGGTACCCCCCCCCCCATCCCAAAGGGTCTCTCCCCATTGCCCTCGCCCCACAACCGCTATGGGGCAGGGGCAGAGGCTCCCTTGGGTGCCCCACCTGGCCGAGCGTCTGCGGCGGCCGAGGATGAGCGCGGCGGCCTTCATCACCGCAGCCCCCCCCCCCCCCCCCCCCCCCCCCCCCGCGCGGGCCGCCTCGTGTCGCAGGGCAATTAGCGGCGCTGGGGGGTACGCGATGTTAATTGGCTAATCATTAGGCACTCTTTGGTGGTGGTGGGAGAAAAATCGGTTATCGGCGGGACCGGGAGCCGTGGGGAGCGGGCGCAAGGAGTCGCAAAGCGCCGGGAGGTTTTTCTAGAAAACGTTGGTTTTGGGGGGATTTATTATTTTTTTTTTGGGGGGGGGGGGGGGGAAGGGATTAAATAATAAAAGTGGAGGTTGGAGGTCGAGGGCTGGGTTCGGCCAGGCCGGGGTGGAGGCAGCGAGGACGCTCGTCCTCCCTAGGGGTTGAGAGGGGACCGGTGATGCTTGGGGACCCCCCGGTGTCCCCAAAAGGATGGAGAGGGGCTGGTGGCCCCCCCCGGCCCCCCCCAGCCAAGGGTGTCAGCAGTTTCTCCTCTCCCGAGCCGCGAGCAGGCAGCTCGCCCGAGGAGCTCTAATTAATAACCCTGTGACAGATTGCACAGGCCCTCGGCCGGGCTGCGTTTAACCCAATAATCCCGCCGCTGCCGCCACGATCCCCTCTGCAGCGGGCAGGCGCCGGCTGCCCCCCACCTCCAGCCCCCCCATGGGGCACGAAGCATCCTCACGGACTTCCCTCCCCCCCCCCCCCCCCCCCCCCAAGCTTTTTGGCTCTCGGGATGCTCGCGGCGCCGCGCGAAGCCCGGTGTGGCGGCAGGAGCGCCGCTGCCAGCTCGGGGTTTGGCGGCTGAATTATGCATCGAGCCCTCCATGAAGAATTTATGGCTGCTCGCTGCGGCCGGGGGGGGGTCCCGGCTAAAGGGAAACGTGGATCGCGGATGCTCTGCGTGGCAGGGGGTTTTGTTAAGTGCGTCACGGCGCGCCGTGGCATTTTCGGGGGGAGAGCGAAGCTTTCGGGGATGCTCCCTGCTCGTTGACGCTCCGCGGGGCGGGTGCTCGCCCATGGGTGCCAGCCGAGCGCTCCCTTCGCCTCCCCCTGCCACCGTTTGGGATCGTGCTGCGGTCGGGGCGATTTCACAGCGCCGCCGGCTGCTTTCTCCCGGAGGTTCGAGCGCGGCGTTCGGCCACGGCCGTGCCCAATAAATCCCTTCCCGCGGGAGACACCGAGCTCAAAGCGCCGCGTGCGAAGCGAGGCAGCGTCCCCGGCTTGTTGCAGGGGACGGGTCATTTATCTCCGCCCGGCTCGGCGCGGAAGCCGCTTGGAGAGAGCTGAGCTCGCCCTCGATTTTCATAATTAATAATTATGAATTAGGCATGAAACGCGAAATGGCCCGGCACGACAAAACGCCGCTTTGTGGCGTGAATAAATCAGGGGAATCTCCCCTTCAGCTTCCTGCCTTAAAATTTGAGGGGGGGGGGGAGGGAAGAAAAGGGAATAAATGCCCTGGCTGGTAGGCCAAGAGCAGGAGGGTGAGCTGCTGACCCCCCCTCTGTCCCGCAGACCCTCTTCCAGAGCCCCGACGAGGGCTGGCAGGTCTACACCTCGGCGCAAGCCCCCGACGGCAAATGCCTCTGCACCGCCGTCATCCCCGTGCAGGGCTCCTGCTCCCGGGACCTGCGCAGCCACCAGCTCCGCCAGCTGACCGAGAAGGTAAATAATTCCCCGTAATTCAGAATAATGATGGGAAATTTGGGGTTTCTTCTTGGGGCGGGGGGGTTTTGCAACGCCTGGGTGCGGGGTGGGCTGCGGTGGGCGCATCCCTTCCCCTGGGGCAAGGATGCTGGCGGTGATGCTCGCGCTTGGCATCCTTCGTGCTCCTCCAGGCAGCCAGGCGCAGTCACTGGTAGGGTGGCTGGGAGGGACTTCCAAGGAGGAATAGTCCAAAAAAAAAAAAAGGCAGCAGAAGCTATCAATCAGCTCCTCTCTCCCCAAACCGACCCCGTGCGGTGGGGATGGGGCCGCGTACGCCACCAGCCCGATTAAAGTTTGATCACAGCTCGCTGCGAAACGCCTCCCGAGCGGCTCCCATCAGAGGCAGCCCCGTAAATGCCAGCACTAATAAATAAACAAGCGTTTGAGGAACACGGCCACGGCCGCGTCATTTGAAAGCGTGGAAATGGAATAACTTTGCCGGCTGCGGCGGATCAAATTAAAGAATGAAAGCTCGTAGGGTGGGCTGGGAAACATGGGCTCGGGCGGTTTAAAAAAAAAAAAAACAAAAACAAAAAACAAATAAGAGCTGAAGCGGGATGAATAAAAGGTATTACTTTATACATTCGAGCTGCAGAGGGAAAATTGTTTTTGCAAGCGTTTACACGAGCAGTGGAGCGGGAGCAGCTCGTTCTGCAGGGACTGGGACACCAGGACGACGTCCGTGGGAAGGGTCGGGTGTATATGGGTGCTGGGCTGAATTACCCGACCCTAATTAGCAGGGTGGATTGGGTCCCTGGCAATTAACCCCCTGTCCCGCCACGCAGGTGCAGAACATCTCCCAGTCCATGGAGGTGCTGGACCTGCGGACCTACCGGGACCTGCAGTACGTGCGCAACACCGAGGCGCTGATGAAGGGCTTGGACTCGAGGCTGCGCGTGGCCGCTGAGAGCCAGAAGAGCCTCAACGCCAAGAGCTTCCAGGTGAGCCCGACACCCCTGGGTGCTGCTGGGGATGGCTGCAGGGGCTGAGTGCACGGCGCTGTGGGGTGGGTGCGTGGCCTGGGGGGGTCATTGGTGGTGGTGGGCCCAGATCGTGAGCCCAGAGCCCAGCATGAGCATCCTCGTGGTGGTCCGGGTGTGTCAGCATCCCCGTGGTGGTACCAAAACCGAGCATCCCTTTGGTGATCCCAAACCAGGCATCCCTGCAGGGATCCCAGAACCGAGCATCCCTGCAATGATCCCAAAACTGAGCATCCCCGTGGTGGTCCCAAAACTGAGCATCCTCCTGGTGGTCCCCAAACTGAGCATCCCTGCGGTGATCCCAAACCGAGCATTCCTGTGGTGATGCCACAATGCCACGCGGCCAGGATGAGCCGTGCCGGTAGCAGGACGGCTGCGATGGCCAACTCCCAGCCCAGCCAGCCGCAACGAGTCACCTTTAATTAAATGGCCACCTTTAATTAAACGCGACGTGGCTCTTCCCCAGCAAAGGCCCGATTCCCACCTGGTGAGGGGCAGCTGCGAGCGCCGGCTGCCAACAGATGCAGCCCACACGCCGATGCTGCCGGCCCCACGCCCCTCCAAATCCTATTTTGGGATTATTTGGGTTTATTTTGGGAACCTCTCGGCTTCATCCTGACAGCTAAGGAGTGTTTCTGCCTCGGGAGGGGCTGCTTCTTGGCACTGAATCCGGCTGGAGGAGGCTCGGGGCCCTGCCAGTTGCAGGGACAAGGCATTGATTAAACACCGGGGCTGCAGCAAAACTCACCGGTTTAATTGCTGCAGGAGGTGTTGGCCCCCGGACCGGGATGTGATCCTGCCCTAAAATGACAGGCAAGGAGGGAGAAAAGGCACAGGGAAATCAAGTCATTGCCTGGCCGAGGTCAAAGCGCCCTCAACCTTTTCCTCGGGCTAAAATAAGCAGATTTTTTTACATCCCGGACCTGGTGGAGGGGGGAAATGCTGCTCCCATTCCCGCATCCCTCGCTGCGCACAGCATCGCTCCGATCCCACCCCATGCGCGAAGTGATGGTGAATTTCCACCCACCCGTATCACCAGGCAAACTTTGGGGTGAACCGGGGGCCGTCCCGACAGGCGGACATCACGGGGCAAGCACAGCCTTAATTTAAGGGATGTTTCGCTTTTTTTTTTTTTTTTTCGTCCCCCTAAGCAGGAGCTCAAGGACAAGATGACGGAGCTGCTGCCGCTGCTGCCCGTGCTGGACCAGTACAAGGCGGACACGCGGCTGATCGTGCACCTGAAGGAGGAGGTGAGGAACCTTTCCGGGAGCCTGCTGGCCATCCAGGAGGAGATGGGCGCCTACGACTACGAGGAGCTGCAGCAGCGGGTGCTGATGCTGGAGGCGCGGCTGCACGCCTGCATGCAGAAACTGGGTATGGCGGCATCCCGGAGCTCGCCACTCTCACGGGTTGCTTCCGCTTGGGGGGGGGTTTCCTAGGGGGGATTTTGGGTGGGGGGGTTCTCCCAGCCCTGCTGACAGCAGTGTCCCCTTCCTGGTTCAGCCTGGATCCAGCTCCCCCTTTTGGCAGCTTCCCATCCCTCTGCCCCATCCCCGTGTCCCTGCGGAGCTCCAGTTCCTCGCCGCCTGCTGCGGGATGCCCTGGGGACCAGGGGAAGCCGCGGTCCCCAAATACCACCCCCCCCCCATAACCCTGCTCCCTGTCCCCCTCCCCAGGCTGCGGGAAGCTGACGGGCGTCAGCAACCCCATCACCATCCGCGCGTCGGGCTCCCGCTTCGGGTCGTGGATGACCGACACGATGACGCCCAGCGCCGACAGCCGGGTGAGTGGCAGGGACAGCCCTGGGGACAGCGGGGACAGCCCTGCCCGGGCTTCCCGTGGCTCCAGCATGGGTCTTTTGTGGGTGTCTTGCCCCAAAAACCCTCCCAGCCCAAGCAGAGGGGGGGGTTCTCAGTGGTCAGCCCCCAGCTTGGCAGGGTCGGCTCGGAAGTTTTGCAGAACTTCTGCATACAATTTGGGGTGCACGCTGCCTGTGCACCCATGGTGCAAGCTGCCTGGTGTGCAACACACCTCGGTGCATGCTCCCTGGGGTGCACGCTGCCTGTGCACTCAGGATACACGCTCTCTGGGTTGCACACCTGGGGGTGCACGCTCTCTGGGGTGCACACATGCTCTCCAAGGTGCATGCTACCTGGGTTACACCTGCATGCCCCTGCTCTCTGGGATGCATTCCCCCTGGTGCATGCTCTCAGGGGTGCATACACCCTGTTGCACACTCTCCGGCGTGCACGCCCCCTGTTGCACGCTCTTCAGGGCACAAGCCCTCTGCAACGTTGCTTGCAGGACACGTGCTGCCTCCACGGATCACCACCAAGTGCTAATGCAGGGAACGGGGCCGTGCAAGGTGCAGGGGGGCCGTGCAAGGTGCAGGGGGGCCATACACATCCTACAGCCCACCCCATCAGCTCGAGGCCAGGCGTTTGGGCCGCTCACCCTTCACCCTCTCCCGCTGCAGGTCTGGTACATGGACGGCTACTACAAGGGCCGGCGCGTGCTGGAGTTTCGGACGCTGAACGACTTCGTCACGGGGCAGAACTTCGTGCAGCACCTCCTGCCGCACCCCTGGGCCGGCACGGGCCACGTGGTCTTCAACGGGTCCCTCTACTACAACAAGTACCAGAGCAACGTGGCCGTCAAGTACCATTTCCGCTCGCGCAGCGTGCTGGTGCAACGCAGCCTGGCCGGCGCCGGCTACAACAACACCTTCCCCTACTCCTGGGGGGGCTTCTCCGACATCGACTTCATGGTGGACGAGAGTGGGCTCTGGGCCGTCTACACCACCAACCAGAACGCCGGCAACATCGTGGTGAGCCGCGTGGACCCGCAGACGCTGGAGGTGCTGCGCAGCTGGGACACGGGGTACCCCAAGCGCAGCGCCGGCGAGTCCTTCATCATCTGCGGCACGCTCTACGTCACCAACTCCCACCTGGCCGGCGCCAAGATTTACTTTGCCTACTACACAAACACTTCCAGCTACGAGTACACGGATATTCCCTTCCACAACCAGTACTCCCACATATCCATGCTGGACTACAACCCGCGGGAGAGGGTGCTCTACACCTGGAACAACGGCCACCAGGTCATCTACAACGTCACGCTCTTCCACGTCATAAAGACGTCAGGCGAGCTGTGACCCCGCGCTGGACTCCTCCGCTCGCCCCGTTCCTGCTCTTTATTTTTCTATGCCTCTCTCGGGGACGGAGCCTTCCTCCTCCTCCTCTTCTTCGATGATTTTTTTTTTTTTACATTTCTTTGGTTTCTCCCCGCGGTTCATGGCGCATGGATCTCTTCTGCCTTCATTTGAGCTCGCCTTGGTTGGTTCTGTTTTTTCTTTTTCCCCGATTTTCTTTATTTTGACGGCAAATAAAAGCAGTCTCTTTGACATTTGATGAAGCTCGTGCTTTTATTATTATTTTTTCCCCCGCTCTCTTTATGATCTGGTGCTCAGCAGCTCGGTTGTCTCTCCTGCGTCCCCTCTACAGCCGGCTGCGCTAGCGGGGCCGTCTCCTCCAGATGTGCCGGAGCCGTTGTTTACAGGCATGTTTAATGCATGCGGGTGCGGCGCCGGGGAAATGACAGCAGAGCCGAGCAAGGCAAAGAGGAAGGGAAAATGCAGCACAGCTGCGGCGAGTGGCTGGAGCAGGCTCTGCAAGGGCAGCGAGCCCCAAAATGGGCACCCAGAGGGGTTGGGGCAGCAGGAACCTGGCCCCGGGGTGGGGGGGAAGGATGGAGGGGTTCAGGGGATGGAGGGGATGGCAGGGTTCAGGGGATGGCAGGGTTCAGGGGATGGAGGGCTTCAGGGGATGGAGGGGCTCAGGGGATGGGGGAGATGGAGAAGATGAAGAGATGAGGGGATGAAGGGATGGAGGAGGTGGGGATGGAGGGGATGGGGATGATGGTGAGGATGGTGGAGATGGAAAGGATGAAGGGGAGGAAGGAGATGGAGGAGACGGATGGCGTGGATGGAAGGAGGGAAAGGATGGAGAGGATGGAGGAGGTGGGACAGAGGGGCTGGTGGTGACAGCAAGGCCAAAGGGGTGGGGGACAGGGGGGGACCTGTGGGTGGAGGTAGCAGAGGGGCTGGTGCTGTCACCAGGCCTTGGCAGGAATCTCCCCAACCTGGCAAACCTCCAGGGGTGGATTTGGGCACAGCCCAGCCCGCTCCAGCCTCGATGATCAGTTTGTTGTGCGGGGGCTGCAGCCCTGGCCCTGAGACAGCTTGGGCAGGGGGGGACCAGCAACCCTGGGACCTTCACATAATGAAATTGGGGCAATCAAGAGGTTCGGAGGTGGGCAGACCACCCCTTGTGGCACCCCTTCTGCAGTGCATCATTGGCACCGGGGTGCTCCAGGTCTGGGTGCTGCTCCCCAACAGCGCCTCCTCCCCAGCCCCAGTGACTGGGATGCGAGCGGGGGCTCAGCCAAGCCCCCCCTCCAGCCCCATTTGGCGCCGTGGCTCGAGGCTCGCTCATGCAGGGACTTTAATTTGCTGCCGGGGCCGGCGGCCAAGAGCGAGGCACGACCCTGGCACGGGCAGGGCGGGCATCAAGCAGAGCCAGGGGAGGAGGAGGAGGAGGACGGGGCTCGGCCCCGTGTGCGATGCACAGGCGCCTGGCTGCTGGCTCCAGGCAGCGGATGGCAAATCTCCTGCAAGGGTGATTTAGCAATTAATGCCTGAGCAAGGCTCCCCGCCTCGGTGAGGCCGTATCCAAGCGACCCGTGGGCCGCAGACATCAATGCGGGGCCGGGCTGCAGCACGGCTGCTGTGAGGAGCCCTCGTTTGTCAGCAGCGGCTTCCAGCAGCGCCGGGGGCTTTTCTCCAGGCTGCTGAGAGCGGGGTTTAGCAAGGCGTGCAAGCCCCATCCCATCCCAATTGCCATCCCCTTCCCCTCCTCATCCCATTCCCATCCTTATCTTGTCTCCATCCCCATCCCATATCCATTCCATCCCCATCTCATCCTCCTCCCTATCCCCATCCTCATCCCCCTGCCCATCCCATCTCAATTTAATCCTCATCCCTACCTCTGTCCCATCCCATTGACACCCCATCCCATCCCACCCTATGCCATCTGTAATCCCCATCCCCTCCCATATCCACATCTCATCCCTGTCTCCATCCCCCATCTCTTTCCCTATCTCCACCCCATATACATTCCCATCCCCACTGCATCATCATCCCTATCCCTATCCTCACCCCCATCCCATTCCTATGCCCATCCCATCCCCATCCCAATGCCCTTGCCCATCCCATCCCATCCCATCCTACCCCATCCCATCCTCATCCCCATCCCATCCCATCCCATCCCATCCCACCCCCATGCCCATCCCACAGAATCACAGAATCACAGAATCATCTAGGTTGGAAGAGACCTCCAAGATCACCCAGTCCAACCTCTGACCTAACACGAACAAGTCCTCCACTAAACCATATCACTAAGCTCAACCATCCCATCCCCATCCCCATCCCCATCCCATCCCATCCCATCCACATCCCATCCTGATCACCATCCCCATCCCATCCCCATCCCCATCCCCATCCCCATCCCATCCCATCCCCATCCCATCCCCATACCCATCCCCATCCCATCCCCATCCCCATCCCATCCCCATCCCCATCCCCATCCCATCCCATCCCATCCCACCCTACAGCCCCAGCCCCTTCTCCCCAAATTCCCTTCCACTTCTCCATGACCACCCCCGACGTCCAAACCCATCATAGATTCTCCTCCTCCGAGGCCACAAAATGCCACCAAGCCCATCAGCTCGCTAACGAAGATTAATGGGGCTGAGCGAAAGCTCTGGGGGACAGCAAGGGCAACGTGCCCTTATCCCCGGCACCAGCACCTGAGGCATGCATCCTGCATCGCTCAGCATCGCATGTAGCCCCCCTCAGCACACGGGGCCGAGCCGGTGGCCCCGTGGGAGCGGAGGCGACGCGGCGAGTGCTGCAGTGCAGCTGCCGGTGACGGCGCGTTCGGTTGGGGAGAAAACGATGCCTTGCCTCCGTGCCGTCGGAACGGCACGCTGCGAATGGGGAAAGTCGGGGGGGGGGGGGAGGTGCGAAAAAAAAAAGAAAAAAATAAATAAAAAAAACAAACGCAGGGTGTTTAATAACCTGACACGTGGAGAAAGCCTGCTGGAAACCAGCCTGTCTCCCTGCCCGAAATCACTCATCCTGCAGGCTGGGTTTTTCCAGCCGATTGTGATTCCTGCGATGGCGCAGCCCGGCCGGGAGGCGCATTGGTTATTCCACTGCCATCCCGGCTGGGGACTCAGCATCATGCTGGGAATTTTCCCCTGATATTTCCCCCAATAATAGGAGGGTTTCTTCACTCTCCCCCCTCCAATGCATACAAAAAGTGCCCCGAAACCACAACAGCCCCCCCAGATTGGCTACGAGGGATGCGAAAGTGGTGTCCCAAGGCTCGCCAGGCACCAGCCCTCCCGTTACTAACGAGCTTCGTCATTAAGCGTCAGCAGATCCACACCCCCGCACCCGCCCGAGCCGGGGATTCGGCGCTAATCATGTTTACTGCAGAGACTTATTGTGGTGTTCGCAGCCACCGCTCCCGTCATGGCCCGCCGGGGACTTTCCCCCGAACGAAAGGCAGCGGGAGCTCGATAATTGAGGCTTATTTATGGAAGGGAAGCGGGGAGCAGCGGGAGCTAAAACCGGCCGCCGAAAAAAAACGAGCGCCGGGCTCCGCTCCGCCAGCCTCTGGTGCACTGAGATTTACACCTCGGTCTCCCCACGGGACCTCCCCGCTCCCCGCTCCGGGCTTTTAGCATCCGCCGGGAGCAGGAGATGCGGCCCCGGGTGGATTTATGGCCGCTGGGGATAGCGGCGAGGTCGGGGGCTGCTGATGGAGGAAGCCATTCGTCAGCAGCCTCCAGCCTCCCCGGGTGGAGGCCTCCTCGGGCCTCCCACCAGCACCACTGCGCTCGTGGGCAGCTGGTCAGGGATAGGTGCCGTGGCTCAAACAGGCAGCGAGCCCAAGCGTAGTGCGCACAGACATTTTGTCTATAATGCACGGAGCTGCACCCTAAATTGCGTCGTTAGATGGGGATGGGGATGGGGTGGGGATGGGGGAGGAATTGGGATGGGATGGGGTTGGGATTGGGGTTGGGAAGGGGTTGGGATTGGGATGGGATGGGGGTGGAGTTGGGATTGGGATAGGGTTGGGATGGGGTTGGGGTTGGGATGGGGATGGGATGGGGATGGGGATGGGATGGGGATTGGGGTGGGGTTGGGATGGGGGAGGGACGGGGATGGGGATAGGGTTGTGTTGGGGATGGGATGGGAATGGGATGGACATAAGGATGAGAATGGGATGGGACTAGGGATAGGGACAGGGATGGGGTTGGGATGGGAATAGGGCTGGGAATGGAGATGTGGATAGGATGGAGACAGGGATGAGGATTGGGATTGGGAAAGGGGTGGGGTGCCATGGGGCAGCCAGCAGCTGCCTCTTACCCCAACGCCCCATCAACACACCCCAGAGCCCCCCAAAACCTCCCACCCCCCCCCAACCCTTGGGCAGCCTGCTCCTTTAATATTTAATGTGAGATTAAAGCCAAACCTAGGGGGATATTTTTTTTTTTAATTCCAGTGTATCACGAAATGAGCTATGAATAAAACTTAACTTGGGCAGAAGAGGATTTATTTATGAGTTTCAGCTGAAATTTGCTCCGCCAGGGCCCCAAGCGGAGCAGGCAGGAATACAGATGAGCTCCTGCTTCCAGCAACGCCTGCCAGCAGCTGGGGAAGCTGCAGGTATAAATTTTACCTCCGCCTTCCTTCCTCCCCATATCCCGGCCCCGGCGCCTGCTTTTTGTCTTTTATTTGGATTATTCCGGCGCTGTTTGCTCTCCGAGGAAATTACAGTCGGGAAGCTCGGGGGCTCCTCATGGACGTTCCTCGTGCCCCCTCAGGGCAAAAGCCACCGCCACAATGGGGTTTTTCCCCCCGTTTCCCCCAAATCGAGCCCCCCCCGTCCTCATAGGATGAGCACCCCAAGGCTGAGCATGCCCCTCCCCCCCAATCAGGAAAACCAATTTACCTCCATCTTTAATTAATTAGCTCGAGCTAACGAAAGCATCGCATTTCCACAAAGACCCAGGATCCCAGGGTCCAGCCCAGCATCACAGCAATATTTGGAAATTAAACCGATAAATAATAGATGCTCACCGTTAATGAACTGATTTTAAATGGAGATACTTTATTTTTATTTTTTTTTTACTTCGCGACTTTTCTGCTCTCAGGAAAGTCATTAGCACCTGCCTGGGAGCAGAATTAAGTCGGAGAACAGTAATCGATTCCTTTTATTAGCAAATTGAGAAGCGCTTTAATATTTATCGGTTTATTGTTCAGAAATCATCTGGGAGGAAAATGCCCCTCTCCCACTCTGAATCCCACGCAAAGTTTCGAGAATTAAATTTATTAGGGGTATAAATTTATAATGGCCTAACTCGCTACACAGATGGAATATATATCGCTAATGTAATTTTCCAAACCAGTGATGAGCGTGTCTGAGGGATTTTTTTACGGCAAAGTAATACAGTCTAATATATTGCAGAACAGCAAAATATATTAGATATGTATATGAAACACATCCAAAAAAAAAAAAAAAAGGGATGATGGATTGTGCTGTGCTGCACCCGAAGTGCCGGGGAAGCTGCTTGGCTGAGATGCTCGGCGCCCACGGGGGACCGCGTGGGGACAGCGGCAGCCAAAGCACGGGGTGGGGGAGCTGCTGATCCCCCCTGGGACCCTGAGTGGTCCATGAGTGTCCCGGGACCCCCAAACCCCAGCCCCTGGCTTCCTGCCTCCCTCCTGCTGCTCCTCCGAAGCCAGCGCCTTCCTCCCGCAGCCCGAGATGGCCTCGTTATGCCAAAGAGCTCATTTAAGTGAGGCCAATTTCAGTCCCTGGCACGTCTAAATGAGCTGGGCTGCTTCCCTCTCCTCCTCGCTTCCCAAGGTTAGCGCGCGCAGAGCGGTGGGAGCCTGCGGAGCACGCATGAGTGGCTCTGGAAAAAGCAGGAAAAAAAAAAAAAAAAAAGGAGGAAAGAAAAAAAGAAGATAAACGGGGTCTAATTGGCGTAATGGGGGCCAATTTGTTTTCAAAAGCCGCCTCTCCCCTGACCCAGGGAATTGGCATTGCCTGAACAACACCGGCAGCGTGCTCTCCCGTGGGGACCGCGCTTCAGCGTCTCCTCCTGGTGGTGCCGGCACTGGCAGCACCCAAAGGTGCGAGGCTGGGTGCTAGGGTGCGGCCGCTGCCCCCCGCAGGGACCAGCCCCAGCGCTGAGCCCTCGCCTGCTTGGAACCCCCCAACCACCCAGCCTTCCCTTCCTCCCTCCCTCCCTCCCTCCCTCCCTCCCTTCTTCTCCCTTTCCTTCCTTCCTTCCCTCCCTCCCTTCTTCCATCCCTCCCTTCATCCCTCCATCCTTCCTTCCATCCCTCCCTCCTTCTCCCTTTCCTTCTTTCCCTCCCTCCCTCCATCCATCCCTCCTTCCATCCATCCTGCCTTCCCTTCCTCCATCCATCCATCCCTCCTTCTCCCCTTCCTTCCTTCCTTTCCTCCTTCCATCCTTCTTTCCATCCTTACCTCCCTCCTTCTGTCCTTCAGTCCATCCCTCCTTCCTTCCCCCCTTCCTTCCTTTTCTCTTTCCATCTGTCCTTCCTTGCATCCATCCTTCCATTCATCCTTTCCTCCCTCCTTCTCCCCTTCCTTCCCTTCCTCCCTCACTCCTTCCATCTCTTTCCATCCCTCCTTCCTTCCTTCCCTCCTTTCCTTCCTCCATCCCTCTCTCCCTCCCTCCTTCTCCCTTTTCTTCCTTCCTTCCCTTCCTCCTTCCGTCCTTCCCTCCCTCCTTTCTTCCATCCTTCCATCCATCCATCCCTCCCTCCCTCTTTCCATCCTTCTTTCCATCCATCCCTCCCTCCCTCCCTCCTTCCATCCATCCATCCCTCCCTGCCTGCCCAGCAGAGCCCAGACCCCCCCCCTCCTCGCCCCCCCCCCCCCCCAAACTCCTCCTACCCCACGCAGCTGGGGCGGCCCCAGCCCTATATCAGCAGCAGCTGCCCCACTCCAGCAGCCCCTGCCTGCCCTTACTGCCCCTCCAGCCCTAAAATGCAGCAGGCTGAGAGCAGCACTCGTCCCTTCAAGCAGAGGAAGAGCCTCGGTGGGTCCCTGGGGGGTGGAGGAGGAGGAGGATGAAGATGAAGATGAAGGACAGGGATGGGTGGTGCTGTGCTCACTGCTCCCTCCTTTTCTCTCCTGCAGCCACCAGGATGCACGAGGTGACGGAGATCCGCATCAAGTACCCCAACAAGATCCCGGTGAGGGCTGCGCCCCGCTCCCTTCCCAGCCCCCAGTGTGAGGCTGGGGGCTTTCGGGCTCTTCCCCAAACCTCAGCTTCTCAAAGGAGTCCCCTGTGGCCCCCCCCCCCCCCCCCCCAGGACCTCGAAGCAGCCACAGGGGTGGCACCTTCTCCCCCCAGGGGGCTAAAAGCAAGCCAGGAGCAGCTTCAAAGACCGGCTCTGCTTCCCTGTGCCCCCCTGCAAGCCCCGTGAGCTGCCCCCCAGCCCCTGTCTCGCCCCCCCCCAGCCTCCTCTCCCTGCTGCAGGTGGTGGTGGAGCGCTACCAGAAGGAGAAGAACCTGCCCCCCTTGAGCAGGACCAAGTTTCTGGTGTCCCAGGACCTGCCCCTGGCCCAGTTCGCTGTCACCCTGCGGTAAGCGGTGAAGGACACAGGGGGGTCTGGGGGCTTCCTTTGGGCGGGGGGGGGGCATCGACACCCCCATCCGGATGCAGCTGATCCTGCAAAAACAGCCCGACTTGGAAGCTGCTGCTTCAGGCATTTGCCCCACCGGGCACACATTAATTAGCCTCAACCTGATGCAATTAGCCTTTGCAATTAGCCAAGAGTGTTTCCTTGCCAATGTTTCCAACCTGCCCCAGCCCTGCAAGAGAGCAGCATCTGGCCAAGAGCTTGGGACCTGCGGGGGGGGGGGGCTCCAGCCCTACAGGCAGGACACCCCCCCCCCTGCTGTGCCCCATCTGCTCCAGCTTTAGCGGGCTGGGGGAAGGATGCAGGTAAGCTCTGCACCTCCCCTCTGGGTGTTTTTTGGGTCCTGCCACCGCCAATTTGCCGCAAAACTCACCCGGTGCCTCCCCTCCCCTCACCAGGACGCGTCTCTGCCTGGCCTCCTCGCAGACCCTCTACCTGCTGGTGAACAACAGGGGGCTGCCCAACATGACCGTCACGATGCAGGAGCTGTATCGCGACAACAAGGACGAGGACGGCTTCCTCTACCTCACCTACGCCTCCCAGGAGATGTTCGGGGGGCTCCTTCCCCGGCAGACCCCGTCCAGCCCCGACCTCGCCTTCTCCCTGGCCGTGGTTTGATGGCCGTGGCTCTGTCCCGGTCCCAACCCCGTTGCCGGCTGCTCCTTAATCCTTGGGATTTAGGCCCGAATCGCTCCCCTGGCGCAGCAGGGGCTGGTGCTGGCTCGCTCGGGGCCACGCGGAGGTTGTTTTTTTCCGGGGGTTTTGTGCAAGGCTTTGCAGCCCAAGAGCAGGCCGGCTGCGTGGAAACCTTGGGCTTCTCTAAGCCACTTTGCTCTCCTAATAGGATCGGGGCTGAGGAGTTTGATGGGTTGAGGAGGTTTTGTGCTAAGCTGCTGCTGGAATAAAGAGAATAGGAGCGGGCCGGTTCCCCTGGTCATCAACCTGGCTTCATCCCTGGCTTTACTGGGGAGAAAACACAGAGAGGAGCAAGGATTTTGCTCCCCCCCACCTCCCCCATCGGATATGGGGCAAAAGCAACGCCTGGAGCAGCTCCCCATATCCCTTCCCTGCTCAGAGCCTGGGGTTGAGCCCCCCATTGCCTCCCCCCCTCCCCGACAGGGCACGGAGCAAAAAGCTGCAGCAGAGCTTAAAAATGCGCTCGAATTTTCGCGTCGTGCTGTGAGTCAGGCACCGCCGCTTCCTGCCGCCGATGCTGCAAAGCGCTGCTTAAATATTTAAGGCTTCCCTTGCGAGAAAGTGCCTCGTCACCCTGGGTGAGTATTTCATGCACGTTTTACGGTTAAAACGTTAATAAATAAGCTCTAAAACTAGCTGCCACCAGCAGCAGGAGCTGGGTCCCTGATGTGATTGGGGGGGAGTGAGTCAAGTTCTCCCCCCCCTCCTGCACAAGGATGGAGAGAAGGGGCTGGGGGCTGCCCCTTGGTGCCACCCGGGTCCCTCCGAGCCACCTCTGCCCCCCCAGCAGTGCAGCACCCGAGGTTTTGGGATGGGGCGAGGCATTTCCATGGGTGCCAGCAGCCGGGGAAGCACTTTGGGGCACTGTTTGCCTCTTGAATGCTTCAGGAAGCCGGCGCGGGGTGCTTTTGTTACAAACGTGTATTTAACCTGTCAGCCCGCAGCTGATCCAGCTCTACCCCAAACCCTGCTGAATAGGGAAGGGGCTGGCGCACCTCGCTGTGTTTGCACACTCCCGTTATCTCTTGGCATCTTGTAATTAAGACCGCGAGCTCGTCAGGGCGAGGACTCCGCTTCACCCACGTGCGTAACTCCACGGGGCTGGCTCGGAGCACCCCGGTAGCTCCGTGCTGAACCACCTCGTGTGAGCACGCTTGTCTTTTATTTTTCCAGAGACCTGCCTGGAAGCCTTCAGGCTAGGAGCAAAGCAGAAAAGCACCACGTGTGGTACGAGGGGGCTGGGGAGAGACCCCCCCCCCCCCCCTTCCATCCATCCTCTCCTTCCCTTCCCTACCCTCATCAGAGTGGGATGGATGGGGCTGGCATCTGGGAGATGAAAGCGCATTCTTCACCGCTAGCGGGGAGAATCGCTTCCCAGAAAGCGTCTGCAGCCAGGAGAGGCTGAAAGCAGGGAGGACCTGAGCTGCCTTGCAGCTGTGCTCCCCTGCAAATCCCCCCCCCACGCATCCATTCCTCCCACACCAGGTTGTGTAGTGGTTGCAGAGGGATGGGGTGCCCTTCCCTGCCAGGAAAAACTCTCAGTTACCAGCTGGAGCCAGTGCTCAGTTAAATCCAGCACCCTGGGAAGCCTCCAAACCCTTCTGCGGGGTTGCACGATGCCCTGGATGGGGAACTGGGCTTTGCTGCTTGATTTGCACGCGGCTGCTCGCAGATGTGAGCTGCTTGCGTTCTTCTGCAGTATCTTCTGCACTAATTGCTGCTTGCACTTCTGCACTAATTGCTGCTTGCAATTATTGGTGGATGCAGCCAGGAGTGAGCTCAGGGCCAGAGCACTGGAGCAGAGCATGGGGGTGAGTGCTGACACCTGGGGGGGGGGGGGGGTGTCTCACTGCTGGCCACCAGCCCCTTCCCACCATGCGGGATGTGGTTCTACCCCCAGCATCCCCAGTTTGATTTGGGAAGGGGTCTCTGAGCATGGCAGCTGCTTGTCCCACACCCCGATGCTCGCTGAGAGGAGCCCCTGGCCCCTTTAGCCCCTTTGTTCTGGCTTCAGGAAAAGGATGGGGCTGGGGGAGATGGGCAGTTCATCTCAAAATGAAAGGGCATTTTAAGGGCAGAAGCTGCCTGGAATTCCGTTTCCCTTCCCAGAACAATCCCAGGCTCCAGCTCCATCATCCCCACCCTCCCTTTCCCCTTGTTCCTTCCCAGGTGATGCTGAATCCCTCGCTCTGGCCCTGAGCTGTGCCAACCTCCCTGTTACAAAAACTCTCCTGTGGTTTAATCGTCGTTCCCCGTGTGTTTGGACCTTTTTGGTCCTGGTGTGCTCGGTGCAAAGCTGCTGCCAGCCCCATAACCGGGGAAATCCCTCCAGGGAGCAAACCACACGTGGAGGAGACGCATCTGGATATGGACCAGTGTTAACCATGCTCCGAAGGGCATGGGGAGGACGGGGGGCTTTGGGCTCTCTGCTCGCTCCAGATCCAAGCACAGACATAAAGCGCTGAGGAGCCTGGCGAGGATTACCCAAAAGTGGCTGTTTATCCTATAAAAAGGCTCCTCGGAGGGATAGAGCAGCTCAGGGAACGTGGCACATAAGCGTTTGACTTCTTCCCATTACAAATCCCTGAATGGAAGCAGCTGGGAGATGGGGTCCCCAGGGACCCTGCTCCCCAGGGTGGGTTTTCTTGGGGAAAAAAAAAAGGCATTTTTAATTTTTAGGGCCAGTGGGAGGCAGCTGATGTGCCCTGTGGGATGAGGAGCTGCGAAAGGAGCGGCTTGAAGGCATTTTAGCTGCTCTGGGTGGCCTCAAAGGGCACCCAAGGAGCGTGGGTGCAGGTGGTGGGGGAACTCGGGTCCATCTTCATCACATCCTGCAAAGAGAGGGAAGCTTGTCCCCGGGGGGTGATGCTAAAAGATGCCACCTGCCTTCCATTTGGTCCATCAGGAAAATGAAATAAAGCAACTGGCTCGGAAGGGGCTGCTGACGGACTTTTCGGCTGCTTCGTTTATTTTGCTGGATGCCATTTGTAATCATAAGCTGTCCCTCCTCGTACAAATATAATCACATATTTATTGCCGAGACAATTCTGAGTTAATTATAAGGCAACTAATTTTCTCAGCAGGGCCTTGCAATGTTTGGGTGTGAAGGAGCCAGCTGTAACGCCGAGCACTTCTCCTCCCCGTTTCTTACATGCAATGCAAGTTACTCAAGTTCCTAAAACAGAGCAAGACGAAACATGGGCCACCAGTGCCCTTTTGGGGCACAAATCCCTCAAAAAAAGTGAGAACAAGCTGGTGGCCGTGTCCTGAGCCCAAGCACCAGGGTCCCCCAGCTGCCCACCTGCACCAGCTGGGCAGGATTTTGCCCCTTGCTCCTCATTAAGGTCCCTTCGCAGCTGGTGTGTGGCTTCATCAGCAGGGAAACATCCCTGCTTGGGCTCTGTCGGGTGGGAGAAGTGACGTGCCTTTGTTTTGTAAATCGGTCTTTCATCTCTGAAGGCGCTGTTTGTGTGGGAAACACTGCTCAGCACACTGGCTCCTGATTATACTCAGCTCCTTTTGTCTCACCCTTGAAGAGATGTTTTCCATCAGAGCCGGGATAACGAAGCCATCTCCACATTGAGGTGATTAAGCCCTCGCTTACACCCGCTTCCTCCGCCTGCTTTAAGCCCCCATCCAAAATTTGGGGGCTCCGTACCTGAAGCTTCTGCCTTGGGTTTCAATCCTGTGGCCACGAAGCGATGGAGAAGGCTCAAAGGCTCCTGCACCATCCACTGTCCCCCAAACCCATTTTTCCTGCACCTTGCTGCTGTAATTGGGATGGGGGGGGGGGGGGTGAGGCTGCTTGATGCATCAAAATAGCCCCAAATGGAAAAAATTAAACCCCCAAACCCCCAGAAGAGGGTTTGCTGCCCGGTGGGACACGGCACCTCTGCGCATTTTGCAGGGCTTGAACGGCTTTGAAGGGCTCAGCGAGCCCAGCCTCGACGTTTTCACTTCTTCGGAGCCATTTATTCCCCTTTATTTATCCTGGGATCCCCCAAGGCTCTTTAATTTCAGCGCTAAATCCAGGTTGATCCGGCAGAGGTGATATTTCCTGCCTGCATTCCTCCCCTCCTCATTACTTTATATTAAAAGCGGTTTCGCCGCAGTCACATCCCGCGCTATTTATAACCCGCAGGAGGGAATATTTCAGACCGGAGCTGGCTGCACCCAGCCTGGCTCCTCGCCTGCACCCTGAGCATCCGAAGGCACCGAGCCTTTGGGGGATCGCAGGATTTTGCTCGCCCTCGTCCATCTCAGAGCTGGGTTTTGGCCGGCGCTGGCCCCCCAGCGGGATGAGTAAGGGCAATGATTCACCTTCCCTATCAAGCAATTAGCACCAGGTCTGCAACTAATGAGCTGTCCTGGCTCGCTCCGGGCAGAAGGAAGAAATTAAAGAGAGGGATAGGAGACAGCAGCGCTGCCCTCCCAGCACAGCACGGGGGATTTTTGTCGGTTACGGGAGGGCTGCGAGAGGCAGGGGCTGCAGGACCCCAGCGGCACCCCCAAAAGAGGGATGCTCCAGGCCGTGCAGGGGGGGATCCCTCGCAAATCCCTCCGCTTCCCAGCCTGAGCAGGCTTTTAGGATCGGGGGGGGGGTTGGGGGGGGAAATGCAGAAGGCATCGGCTCCTCTGATGGCATCTCGGTGGCGTTAACGTGATGAACTTCTCTAATTGACGCTCATTACGAATAGAAACCTTCTAGGAATCCAGCCTCGTCTCTGGCTGCTTTATTAGCACTGATCATCAGGCTGCCTCTCAAAATAAAGGCTTGGATGTGACGGGTGTGTGTGTGTGCGTACCCTTTTTCGGTTTTTTTTTTGCAAAACGAGAGGCAGAGGTGAGAAAGGAGGCGCAGGAGGGCAGAGCAGGGGGGGGAGCAGCTCCGTTAACACCGCCGCTAATTGCGTTCCTGCTGTTCGGCGCAAGAGCAGCCAAAAAATAAAAATAAATAGAAAATCGCTATTTTGCTCCACGATCCCGGCTTTGCCTGAATTCTCCCCATCAGCAGAGGCCCCCTTGGTGCCCGGTGATGGAGCAGAGGCCGGAGAGGGGACGCGAGGACACCCAACTGCCAGCACCCAGCCAGAGGAGCACCTGGGGGCTGCCTCTGATCCAGCCCAAAGAGCACATGAGAAAAGACGAAGGGAGAAAAGGGAGAGGAAGGGGAGCGCCCCCCGGCTCCACAAGGATGCTCCGGTGGAGCTGGAGCTGGAGAGGAAGAGGAGGCTCTTCCCAAGGACCACGCTGCCTCAAACACGCTCAGCTCCACCGCGAGCTCCATCACAGCCTCGTGCGTGAAGACGGAAACCCTGCCTGGCCCTGAAGCCTCAAATAATTCACCGCTTTCTCCGTCCGTCCCCCGAAACCAGCAGCGCTGCTTTGTTCGAATTAAAGATTTCCCCCAGGACTGCAACCTGGCTCCTGCTTTGCAGATTTACAGCTGCTGGAAAGGGATAAAAAAATGTGCTTTTTTTTTTTTTTTTTTTTTTTTTTGATGGCAAGTGCTCCTGGTAGGACGCCTTGACGTCTGGGTAATTTCGTTATCCGGGCACGAGGGGCCCCTTCCTTCTGCTCTGTCTCTTCCAGCACTTTGCATAATAAATTCGCAGAAAGCAGCAGAGGACTTTTACCTTCTTTCCGAGCGTCGGAGCGCGTGAAGGAGCAGGGAGGGAAGGGGATTCCCCACCAAACAGCCCCGCGGCGATGCCAGGTGGGAGGAACAGATCTTGGAAACAGCTGGACGGCCGCGAAGCTCGCCCTCTCTCCGCCGTCGCCTCCCAGATATCTGCAGGCAAAGCAGCCAGACAAAACTCCACCACAATAAATAAAACGCCCCGCCGCGCGGCGGCTCTCCCTCCGATGCGAGGAGGAAGGAGCCTCGTGAACAACCTGAATTACCCCTGCCCGAATCCAGCAACAAGGGGAAATCCATCGCCCGAATCCGCCGGGGCTGAGCGGAGAATCAAGGTCGTGACTTTTTTTCCCCCATTCGTGGGTGGGGGATACACTCACGCTGTGAAGCCCCTAATTAAAGCCACGCTTCGTGGCGTTGCCAAAATAAAATAAAAAAAAAAAAATAGCATTACATTGCGCTAAAATTGGAAGGGGACAAGGGGAGAGGCACCTGGCCGGAGGCAAAGCTGCTTCTGCCCACCAGGGCCTCATCCTGCCGGTGCAAGCACGCTCATTCTGCATTAGCAGCACATTCCCTGGAAGTAATAGCAGCCCCTCCGGTCATTAATATGGAAATGTATTCCCGCTCCACGGCAGCGAGATGTTTGTGCAGATTGGAAGCAGCTTGCTGAGATTCGCTTCTGAATGCGTGGACATTAAAGCTTCCCCATTACAATGTTGATGATTTCTTCCCTTTTGATGAATAGCCTGCCATAAATAGACTCTGATTAATTGCGGCTGCACTTGGAGGGCTGGAAATGCATCATTTGCCTCTACGGATTGGGATAATGGTCATCATCTGCCTTTGAGAGCCATTCAGCAGGAGAGGGCTCGGCTCTGCCGGGGAAGCCAGGTGGCTGCTCGCGAGTTTTTGCGCCAGACACCCAGCTCCCAACAAAAGGCTCGGGTGCCTCGCCGCAGGCTGGCTGCGAGCTAATTGCAGCTCTTTCCACTCTTTGCTCTTATTTATCATCCCTGCTTCGGGGCGGGATGGTCAGCGGGAAGCAGAAGGGACCGAGCGTCCTAAGGAAAGGGGCAGCTTTCGGGAACCGAGTTGCGAAGGGGACGGAGACGGGCGCAAGATCATTTTTTTCATTAGCTTGCCGGAGCCACGCGCGCGTCCTCGCGCGCTTGAATAAACCAGACGGAAGGAACGCAAACCGCGGGGCACCCCCCGAGCTGCAGACAGACACCCGCGAGCACCGCGCCGTGCCCAAATGCTGAACCCGCTCCGGGCAAAGCCACCCCCCCGCCCTAAAGGGCTGCCCCGAATTGCACGGGGTAGGGAAGTAAATGCCAAAAGGTCGGGGGGGGGGGGGGGTGATGCCAAGCTGCTGAGCCCTCCCCAGCGCGGGCGGAGGAGGCGATGCTGAGCCCCCCTCCCAGCACCGCAGCGGCAGCCTGGATGCTCGGGGAGTTGCCATGGAAACCCGGGAGCTTTGGGATGCAGCTGAGCATCCTTACGGGGTGGGACGGTGCAGGCGGCGCCCTGCAGTGGGGCGCGGAGGGCTGCAGCCCCAAAACTCAACAGGGATTCGGGCACCGGTGCTCCCCGCAAACAGGGGGACAGCCATTCCCTGCCTCGCCCACCGGGCTTTACTCCCTGCTCGTTAACGGGGCTGAAATGAGCTAATTAGGCAGGGCTCGCAGCCCTGGGGTGCTGCTCCTGGACACCCCGAAACAGCCGATGGGACCAGGCTGGGAGACAGGTCCCAGCAGGGCAGAAACCCGCGGCTCAGGAAGGAGTAATAGGATTTTCCAGCTCTGCTGGCTCAGTGGAGGCAAACAAGGGCTCAGCGATTAAAGCCCGTAAGTGAATTACGGCAAGACGGCCCCGCTGCTGGGCCCACGGGGCAGGAGCTGAGGCAGCACGACGTGCCGGGACGGCCGCTTACTTGGGGTCCGTTCATCCAACTTCAGCCTCAGCCGCTGGCTTTTCATTTTGGGGGGGGGGGGGGGGGGGGGTGAGCTACGGCAGGTTATCAGCGTCGTGCTTGATTTAATGCACCCAAACACCAAAGGCGCTGAAATAAATCGTGAGCTATGCATAACGAGGTCATAAAGGGTGAGAAACAGCAGACTGGGGCACATCCAGGGCTGGATGCATCCCAGGGTGTGTTACCGCAGCGAACAGCAGGCGCGCAAACCATCTCTGCTTTGTATTTCTCTCGTTCCAGCTCCCAGCCCTTGCATCTCACCCTGGCTTTTCTCTGCTGACCTCAGAGCCACGGGGATGCTTGCCCAGGGGCAGGAGAAGTCTCCTTCCACCCCCCCCCCCCCCCCCCCCCAAGAGAACGATCCCTCCTGGCGCTGCAGGTTTCCAAATATTTGTTTGAAGGGACCGCGTTTAATGGGCCAACTGAAGAGCGTAAAACCAGGCACTAATTGGCTCGGCGTAAAGCTGAGCTCCGGCCGTTCTGCAGCTCCCATCACTCCTGTCACCCGCCGGGGCTGACGAGGTGCAGCGTGATTCATCATTACAGCCGGGGCTGCGAGAGGGAGGAAAAACAAACAAACGGCCCACGGGGCAAACCTGCTGGAAGCTGGCGAAGTTTCTGACTCATCTGGAATGACGAGGAACGGCGGCGGCGCCGCCGCCTGCTGCGGTGGGCCAGGTTTGTGCAAAGCTGCTCCCACCTCCAGGGGCCGTTCCTCCGGCTCGTGGCTTCCCCGCAGCAGCTCCCAGCAGGGCGAGGAGGCAGCAGTCTGCAGGAGCAGAGCCCGGCCGTTATCCGTGGCCAAACCTTTTGGAGGAAGGAGGTTTAATTCAGGTGGCTGAATGCCACCGTGCACAGGAGCCGGGCAGCGCTACCCCACCCCAAAGCATCCCTTTGTAAATTCCAAAGACGAGCAGCTTGCCCAGGCTCCCGCCATCCCAGCACGCAAGCACCGGGTCCTGCCGGCCCCACGTGCCTGATTTCCAGCCACGGGGAAGAAAACCCTGGGCACTGCCACGGGATTTACCAGCCCTGTGGCCACACACGCCTTTGAAGCACGTTGGGCTGGATCCAAATAACGCCGGTGACGCTCACCCGTCGTTAGTTCCCTGCCCAAATCCTATAGGAAGCAGAACTACGAGAAGGAAAGCAGCTGTGACGCATTTGGGATGGAAAAACGGTTGCTTTTAAAAAATAATAATAATTAAAGAAAACAAAGCAACACTTTTAAAAGCAAAAGGGGAAGTTTGGCATCGCGCAAGGGCAAATGGCTCCCCACGCTCGCGGCTCCACTGCCCGCAGGGAGGCAGGAGGAGGGGGACAAGGAGACCTCGCTCTGGTGAAGCCGCCGGAGTCTTTGTCACATTTAAACTTTCTCCAAGCCCTTTCGTGGAAACAGCGACCTGAATCCTCGCCCGTGCTGCTGCACATGAATAAAGCATGCTCCCCATCCATTATAGAGCAGCCAGGCGGCACGCGGCGCCGCCGGCTCCCCACTCGGGTCCTTCCCTGCTGCTCACGTGGGCAGAGACCAGAGGTGGCGAATGCCCCAAGGAATTTGGCCTCAGCTGCGTTTCGAAGGCAAGATTTCCCTCCCCCGCTCTCCAAGCACGCAGCAGCCCCTGCGACTTGCTGCTCTCTAATAATTCGCCGCTGCAGGCACGGCTCCTGCCCTTCCAGCATGAGTTTGCAAGCCTGTTAACGCCCTGCGAGCCTGGCCGGGCTGCAGTCAATGTGTTTTGGGCTAAAATATAGAAAAAAAACCCCACCTTGGTTCTCTCTAGCCCCTTTTGGAGGAAGAGCCCGGTGCAAAACATCGCGTCCCTCCAGGCTGCACCCGTGCACGCTCCCCGTCCCGCGCCCTCCGGCCAGGCCACAGCAGCGAGAGCTGGCTGTCCTTTAAGCTCCCTAAAAATAATTAGCAGGAAAGTTCATTACAGCAGGGCTAAATGCTCCGGCGGCGTCCTTGGAAGCTGCCAGCAGCTCTCCCGCAGCTGGCAGCGGGCGCGCACGCCGCTCGGCTGCCCAGACCCGTAATGAAGCGCGGGGGGGGAGGCGCACTCGGCAAATTAGATCCAGTTGATGATCCAATTAAGGGTATGTTTGCAGAACTATTGGAAGCAAAAGATGCTCCCTGGGCAGACGCCACGCTGCGAGGCAGCTTTCACAAAATGGCCCCGCAGGGAGAGGCCTCTCGCTTCTTATTCGTTGCAACAGCTGCAGCCAGAGGTCCGGGCACCCTCCGAGCCGAAAACCGCGACCGGCTAACGAGGGAGATGGCTCCTGGCTGGAATATTTGCAGTCCGAGCAGCGCATTTCCTCATCTGTAACAGATATAATAGCTCACGTAAGCAAAACGCGAGCGCACGCAGCAGGCGAACGAGCCTGAGCACACGCAGGTCCTCTCCGGGCCAGACTTTGCCTCCCCCAAAAGTCCTTGCACCGGTGCCTTTATAAGGTTAAAGGAAAAACGTGTGGTGCCAGGAGGGGAAGGAGCAACCTGAATGTAAGGGATTAGCCAGGAAACCTAGCAGACTTGTTAAATGAACGCAGAGCAGCATCAGGGCAGCTGAGAAAGGGGAGGAGCGGGCTTCCGCGGATGCGAAGAAGAGGATTTTGCGGCGGTTGTGACAGTCCTGGGGAAAAGGATCTGAGGGATCAAGGTATTCAGGAAGAGGGATTAGTTGGAGCCCAACACAAACAAACAGAAAACGTGCACGCCTCAGCAGAGCTCCTCTGCCCCTCGGTTTTTACAGAAAACCCAGCGATGTGCCAGCAGAGCCCTGGGAGCAGAGGCACCGAATCGAGCCCCCGAGCACGCAGCCCTACCGCTTTTATCCAGAAAAGGCGATTTTTGTCAAGCCTCCATAAAAACCGAACACGTTGGGATCAAACCACTCAGCAGCACAAGCAATGAGCGCTGTTTCAACACAACCACCACCAGAACCTCGCCCCAACGTGGCCGTTATCCCCTCGAGGCTTGGAGCCATGAGCTCGGACAGCGCTCCACGGTGCGCTCGCTGCATTCCCAGGGCGAATTTTGGGCTGACCCGAGCCCGATTCCCTCCCCAAGCCCCTCTCCAGGGCTGGAAGCGGGGATCCCCAAGCCGGGCAGCCCCACTTTAATATCGGGTACGAAGCGCCCGCTCTGCCTCCAACCCAGCTCCCGATCTCCTGGGATGTGACAGCCTCCTCCTGGAGAGCAACCAGAGGAAATCCCTTAAATGATCCTTCCGGAGAAGTGAAGGCTTCAAACGCGGCACCGTCACAAGCGGTTACCGTCAGCGTCACCGCTCCGGCGCCGGCGTCCAAGGGCTGACACGCGCTCGGAGGACGGAGCCAGAGCCCCTGCGGGACCAGGAGCCGCGCCGCTCACCCGTGACTCACCCAGGAATGGTGCTGGGAAGGGAAAGGCCCCGAATCCAGGCCACGACGGTGTGCCAAATCAGGTTACTGTATCACAGATGCTCACCGAGCGCAGCAACAAGCGCGGGTTCCCTGGGGAAAGGGCAGGGGACCAAGGCAGCTCCTGGTTTGTCGCCCCTGCGAAGAGGAGAGCGGGCGCAAACAAGGCAAGGATGCGGCCGCGTCGGGATGGAGGAGCCGGGGGCTTTGCCACGGGGCTTTGGGAAACATCGCTGGTGCTCCAGGCACGTCCCCCTGGTCATCCCGAGCCTGTCCCAGCCCCTCCAAGCTGCTCCACGGCCACCCCAGCGCTGGAAGGGCTCCACGGGGGCTTCAGCAAGCACTGCCCGCTTGGGCTCGGGTTTCCCCTCTTTCAAAGGGCTGAAGATCACAAGCCGAGGCGGCAAGGGAAGAGCCACCAGGCTCCAGAGAAGCAGCAATGAAGAAGTCGTCCCCTCCACGTCAAGTGGCAGGATTTCCAGCGGAGACACTCGCGGGCAGGTCCTTCCCCAGCCCAGCCGCTCGCCTTGCTTTAGCAGCGCGTCTACAAACGGTTGTCCCCTACCCTCGTCTCTCCACCTCCTGCTCCGAAGATCCAAGAGATGTACAAACGGAGAGGAACCGCTGGGGAAAACAACGACAAACTTCAGAGGAAGAGCCTCGCCGAGCAGAAACGCCAACCCCCATCTGGAGCTGCAGGCGAGCAGCCCGTAAGCGAGGTATCGACCAGATCCTGCCCTGAACCCCTTTGGGTTTGACACCTGCTTTGTTTTCAAGCATATATATGGCGGTACAAACCACGTTTTCGAGGATTTATCCCTGGTGGCATAAATCCCGAGGACATTTATTGTCTCGTGCTGCTCGGACACCGTCGTACAGCAGAGCCCCAGCGGCGTAACGCTTTAGGGAGCTCCCAGCGGTAGGAAATACCCCGCGCCCGCTACCCGCGTGAGAAAACCCCACCACCAAGCACTTTTTAGAGGCCAGCTCCCTCTCGCACAACCTCACAGAGGTCCTGCTCCGTTACAACCCACCGGCAGCACCTTCACCCCCCACCCCAAAAAGCTCCCCCCATCTCTCTCATGGCCACTGGTCCCAGTTCGAAGCCTGTGCTGGGACTGGCACAGCACCAGCACCAACTGGGAAGCAAAAACCCCTGCAGCAGCAGAAAGGCACTCGCCTTCTGCGTTTCCAGACAGAACTGACATCTCTGCTCTCATTCATTTACCTTTGATCCCGCTTTCATGATACCGCGCGGTTATTTGAGGTAATTTCCCTTTTTAAGTCCTCACCTGCTCATCACCCTGTGCTGGATGTGTGTTTTTTTTTTTTAAATCGATGCATTGCTACGGAAACCAACTTTTATCTGATGCACAAAAGCCTTCCATTTCCCCGGCATAACCAGCAAGGGTAAAAGCAAAAGCAGAAACGCCAGCGATATTCGGATGTTTGTTTTAGGTGAGCACGATAATTGGAGAGAGTCGGGAGGAGACGTTGCCTTTCCCCAGCTCTAAAATGGGAGCTCTTTGGAAAAAAAGCACACTGAGGAGCCGTCGCGGCTGGTTTTGTACTGTGAACGGGACACCTACGTTTGCAGAACTCGGGAGGGAAGGATCAGTTATCAAATCGCACTTTTAGTACTTTTTTTTTTTTACCCGAATTAGCAGCTTATAGCGGGATTTGAACAGTTCTTACAAAACGAGACATCGACTCGACGCTAAGCACGTGAACCCAACGCCAAGGGAGAATAGAGAATATTAGCTTACAGCTTAAGACAGAAAATTTGAGAAGTTTTTCTTAATACCACGCAAGCCCCATTTCCATTTTAAGGATTAAACCAATCGGCATCAGCCAACTCAGCAGATATTGCAGAGGTTTTCATTTGCAATAGGAGCAGCGAGATCTCTACAGACAGAGGAGGAGAAATAATCAATACCAGAGCTCCTGAAATGTTTAATTGGAGAGGGCTTTATTTTCTGCTTACGAGAACGGGAACTTTACAGCTGGTTTGCACTGGACCAAAGCTGGGATTTATTTATTTATTTTTTCTGTTTTTATTTTGCTAAACATAAGCAATGCAGTGTAACTGGAAAACAATGACTTAACAGTGTCTAAACCACAAGTGGATCGAGAGGAACTTGAGAAAAAAAACAACAACAAAAAAAACAGCCTTCTAGCTAAAAACTGAAAATCCATAATACAGTCCGCCCTACAGGATGGCACTGCCTAACGAATGGAGCGACCTCGGGCTGGAAGGGGCAGCACGCAGCACCCTACGGACCGCTACGCAGCTCGGGCTGCCTACCGCTCTCCCTGCCGCGGGAACTACTGGCCGTGAACCTCTCTCAGTTGCTTTCAGGACCAAAAGGCATCTTCAAGTTTTAGTCAAGAGCGGCGGCAGGAGCCGGGGGTGGGGGGAAGCTCCGGGTGCCACCGCGGGACGGGACAGAGGGACGATCCTCGCGGGGAGAGCTGCAGAGAGGGAAGCTGGGGGGAGGCGCGGGTGCCCCACGCCAACTGGCTCATCGCTTGCTATCTTACGGTCAATTTACAACCGGCTTGAGCAAATCGCTTCTACAAACCGACGGGCTGGACTGCAGAGCAAACACAGTTTATTCTGGTTAAAACGTGTTTGAACAAACATGCAGAGGGGCGGGGAGTTCATTCCGTCATAGCACCAGAGTTCACAAGTCAGCTTCACCATCGTCAGTGCCGCGCTGCAATAAATAACTCTGCGTCTCTAACGGGGAGGAGGTGGGAAGCACTGAAGTGTGACCTTTAGCATTGACAATTCCTCGGCTTAGGAGACATGTCAATATAACTCAAGCAGCTGTGGCATGCCAGAACTGTTGTTTTTAACATTCTGTCTGCTCATGAAAGATGCTACTGTCTCGTTTTGATTGCGTTCTCACCCTTGGCTAACCATGCATCTCTGCAGGTGAAAAACATTGTGTCAGGTGCCACAGGAGATATTGAGATATGAAATGAGCTTTTTTTTTTTTTTCTGTTTGTTTTGTTTTTAAACTGGATATGAAGTTCATCTGGGAGAGTGCAGGGTTGGAGTAGGTTTTTTTTTTTTCCCTTTCTTCCCCTCGCCCTTTCCTTTCTACGTGTCACCAAGGCACTTCACTCTGTGCGTAGGATGATGTGGATCCCTGATTCTGTGAAAACTGGTCCGCTCATCTCGCCCGCCCTCAGCGCAAATGAGGCATCTTCAAAAGGTTTCTGCATCTGACCTGCAGAGAGCAGCAACGAGAAAGTTCAATTAAGCCCAGCAAAGACTGGAAGATCTTTCCGAGCAAGCAAGCTTCAAATGAAGACAGCTTCCAGGCAAACAACAAAGTCACCAATTAACAACTTGCAGGGGGTGTTTGTTTTTGTATACTCCCAGAAGATGATCCAAAACAACTCATTCACACATGCGTGTACACGCTTTTTTTTTTTTTTTCCCCCCTCTCCTTGAACAGAGATTTTGTTCAGATCCTGCAGACATCACTGCAGCAAGGGAAGATAGTCAGAGAGCTGCAGACTCGGAAGGCAGAGGAAATCTGTTCTGCAGACTCACCGGCACAAGGGGATGTTTGTCTTGCAGCCTCACGCGCCCTCGAGGTGCGCAGGGAGAGTGGATGCGGTGTGCATTACAAGCTGCGCTAAATAATTTACAAGGCACACGTGGCTAATGTCATGACCTAGATAAGAGCTGCCGTTAGGGCTCCGAGTCACCGACTTCTAGGAGGTTCAGTAACCCGGGCTCAGGAAAGCCAGAGGAAGTTCCCCACGAGGGCAATAACGAGCAGAACGAGCGCGGCTCTGCAGGGAGCAGAGAGAATAAGCGGCACGGGGATGGCATTTGTGCCTGGTTTCCTGTAACAGAAGTTAGAGCGAGGAAACTGGCAAACCCCAGCCAAAATAACGAGGCTCCGCCGTTACCGAAAAGCTGAAATCTCACTGGGGGGACTCTTGGCAAAAGCTGAAGCAGCAAAAGGAGATGCCTGTGAGGTGACAGCTCCCCGTGCAAAGGAAACCCTCGCTCTATGCTCGCAGCGCTGACCGCGTCCGTGGCACTTGCCTGCGGAGATGTACAGAGCGGTGCCTTGCCAAAAACGCAGCATAAATCTCCTGGTGGTTTACGACCCCTGCCTCCAAGCTTCAAGGCAACGCTGTGGCTTTGGATTCTGCTACACGCGAGGAGAGGGCTGCGGAAAGCTTACAGGCTGGATCACCAGCAGACGTTTCACCAAAATACTGGTCTTTTTGGAAATTAAAGCTTCCCAGCCCGCTCGGTGGCCACACATCCGAGAGGCACCGCGTGTAGCCAAGCAGCATTGCCAGAATTTACGTTTTATTTCAGGTCCTACACCCAGCCGTACCCGTTTCTCTAGCGAGGCTGCTAAGATGCCACAAGAGCTCAACAACTCCCTTTCAGGATTAGCCCGAACAGCTTCAGCTTGGTGCTTTCCCCATCCGAAAAAACATTTGATTACTGAAGTGATCCGATGCCTCTGACTTTCCCGTTTCACTTCTCTCTCTTCAGCATTTAAATTGCTAGGGGAGGCAAACAGCTTGCCTGGCTCCCAGGCTCCAGTTACAAAGCCAGTGTCAATCACCATCAGATAAAAACCACCTTGGCACCTCAGGTTTTCGGTTCTTTTCTCCTAGGACCTGAAATCTTTACTTCAGCTGAAGTAACAGCCTCTCCGCTACCCCGCAGCGCTTATTCGAGCAGAAGGCAAGACTTATTTGAAGGGTTTCAGGAAGATAAATGGAAATGTTTTAATAACTTCACCTCTGAAGAAACCAGTGTTCCAAGTTCTAACAAATTACATTTTCAGCCCAGTAAGAAAAGCGGCAGAGCTGGGGACAGCGTGACAGCTGAGGAGTTTGGCCACCGCTCATAGCTCTAGTGTCATCTAGTGGAGACTGCCTCTTGCAACATTCCTTTAGGTTCTGCTGCAGCCAGGAAAAAAAAAATACATATATATATTTTTTTTTTACTGCACTCCTCCAAAGACCACAGGGAGCTGAGAGTTTCTACTGAACCTACCCTCCCAGGGCGGATGTTTTGTTGTATGCGAACCCAGAAAATATCATCGTTTTGCCCTATGACTGCAGAAGCAAGTGCTGCTGAACTGTAGCAGCACCGGACCCTAAAAAGGAGCAGTGATTAAATAAGTGGCAAAAATATTGCCAATATATTGGCAAAAATATAATGAAAAAAGAAACCAGAACCTACACTCTTGAACACAGTTTCACCTGCAAAAACCAGGCGGGCTTCGGGCAGCAGGGGCTGAAGCAGCAGCTCTGGAGCCCCTTCCAGCATCACCCCTGCAGCAGCACGCCCACCGGTGCCTGAAATATTCTGGGGCTCCCCGCCCGCGTGGGTGACAGCCCTGGGGGGCAGCTGTGCAGGCTCCTCCTGCCAGGTTCGTGTGCTCGCCGCAGGGTAAGAGCCTGCGACGAGCTTCTGAGCGCTCCAGCCTGCTTCCCACCAACCCCAAGCGTGAGCTGGGGAAAAACACTTCCACCAAAACGACAGGCTTCGACGCGCTGTTTGCCGTTTCAGACGTGGGCAGCTCTTACTACAGATCCTCCTCTGGGATTGCTGCAAGTTCCTGCGACTCCGGGGCACGGATTATAACGACAAATATAGCGTTTTCTCTCTTTGACAGGTACCTTTCTCGACCTTCTTCAAATAAAATATGCATGGACACCCTCGCTGCAAAGATTTGGGTTTGTTCTTTAAATACTGTAGCTGTACTCATGACATCATTGCTTTTATATTTTGCTCCTAGTGGAAATTACTGCAAAAAGCACCGGTGAGATAAAGCAAGGCAGGTTTCAGTGCTCCGCTTTCCCATCCCAAAGATCATTCCTCCTGCCCTCGCAAATCTCATTAACGAGGACGCATCCACGAGCTTTTTGTTATCGCTCCCTGACTGCGCCAATCAATAACCCTGTAACGAATTCTCTCGCCAGCAACATTATTTTGGTGGGCTGCGAATCGTTCCCATTTCCACAATTTGTTAATAGCTTTCTCATTTAAGACTGGAATGCCAAATCATTTATCCAGCATGTCCTTCGCGAGGCTTAACCGCTTCTTCCTTATCCATGGCCTGTTACACTGGGAAACTGGATTTCCACTCAGCGTAACCAGAGAAATCTTTTCCTAGAGGGAAAAGCCAATTCCAACATCCCCTCTCTGCCTGGAATAGCATTATGGTTGCACTGCTAATTGGTTTAACTTCTAGGCAGCAAGCTACATTTCCTGCACAGCAGGCCGCTGAGCACACGGATCCGTTTCTGTGTTCGTTCCCCCGAAGCAGGGTGCGTTACCAAACCTTGCTCCCTGCCAGGGAGATCGGCACCCCCTCGGGAATCTGGTGCTGGTGGCGCTGGTCCGAGCTCGACTCACCTCGTCCGAAGGCGCCCAGGTCGCCGCCCGCTTTCGCCGAGCTGCAGTCGCTAAACTGGGAAGCGAGGGATTCAAAGTCTTCTTCTCCCGATTTTATCTTCTGGATGTAGCCTGTAGATACAGGGAGTAATTCGGTCAGGAGAGGGAAAACGGGGAAAAAGATAAAAAATCAACACCTCCGCCCCCCAAACCCGATCAAGAACAGTGCAAGAGAAACATTCCCAGCAAAGAAGGGGACATCATCGCTTTTCAAAGGTGCCTTAAGCATTGCATCCCACAAGAAAAGGGGCACAGAGAACCACGTCTGCACAGCGTTCGATATTCCCCGCTCCACACAAAGCCTTTCAAGCCCGAACGAAGACAGAGCCAAACTTCCCTAACACCCCAAAAGCAACTGTCACAGGTTTTTATTTTGCCGAGCACGTTTCCACCTTTGCCCCAGGGTCCATTTCTATTTAAGCTTCTGTTAAAAGAAAAAAAAAAAAAAAAAAAAGTTAATTCCACCTACTGCTACCCCTAAAGCACGGGAATTTATTATTGGGCTTCAAAACAGATGAGCTTTCGACTTCGGAAGGGCTCGCCTCGGTGGAAGACCAAGCACAAAGAATCCCCAAGGAGCGAGTTATTTGCAAAGACAGCTTTTTAAAAGGTCAGTAAAGAAATATTCGTAGCCTTAACCGAGAGCCCTGCCTCACTGATCCAGATCCATGGAAACCCCCGTGTTAGCTCACAAGACAATCCAGGAGCTGGTTCACCTGGCAGAACACATTTTCCAGTTACCGGCGTGCCAGCAGGACTGGGGAGCCAGTAATTACAGAACCTGAGCGTGTGCAGCCATGAGCGAAGCTCAGATGCCGCCGCTGCATCCCTCAGCCTTTCACGGATGGCTGAGACGAGGAGAAAACCCCGTGCAGACTCCTGAGGCTCGACCGGCTTCGGCTCCATCACGAGCGTAACCGCTCGGCCAAAGCCCAAGCCAGCGTGGGTCCAGCTGACTCGCAGCCACCCCCTGCCGAAACGCGGTTTAGCAGCGGCCGCAGGAAATGTTTCTGCATGAGGACGGTGGCGTAAGCTGGGATTTTGGGAAGCCCTCTGCCTTCCCAGGACAGCCTGTTCCTGCCAGGAGAGCTCGCTTTCTGTGCCTCAGAGCGTAGGCGAGGAATTAAGACGAAGTCACACTGAAAAAAAAAAATCACTCGTCCACATGTTTTAAGCAGGGGAACATCTCCAAGAGGAAGCCAGGAAGCAACGGAGCCACAGATCCCTACCCCAGAGGAACGGCCCCAGACCAGGGCTGGTGAAACCTGGCTAAACCGATTTCTCCTGAGAGCTTTGCTTAAATCTGAAATCCCTCCTTGCAGAAATCTCCTCTCAGCTTCCGAAAGAACTGGCAAAGCCATCTTCCACGTCTGACCAAGGCAGTTCTTCCACCTCCAGAAAGGAACACGAAGAAGTCGGTAGCAGTAGCAGCACCACTTGGCTAAAATTTTGGCTGAATTAAAAACGGAGTGAGTCTGGAACAGGGCAGTAACAGCAGCTCGCGTTCCTTAACGAGAAATCAAGAGGAAAGGAACGCAACCCCAAACACTGAAGCTGTTAAGGAGGGATCTGGAGGGATGCTCTCAGGTGGTTTCTGCCGCAAAGGATGAAGAAATCAGTATTTCCCAGCTCGATTTGATGCCACATAGCTGAGGAAATACCTGGGAGAGCAGCCAGAAAACGGGAGCGGAGGTTGCCTCTTAGTAGCTGAAATAGCAAAGCAAGTTACCTTCATTCCTGAAGTCCCTAACCTGCTTTAACGGAAATCACCAGGATTGTTACCAAAGTGAGATTATCCCACCCGCCCCGCGCGTACAGGCAGGAGATACCCAAAAGTCTGAAACTCGACAAGGCTTCAGACAACAGCTACGTATCCTGCGCTAGGAAAAGGAGGAGGATTATTTATCCGGGTGGCAGGCAGTTCACAGCAGTCACACAGGGACGCTCGAGGAAGGAAACCGATGCTGCTCATCCTATTAAACTAAGCTGCCTGAGCACGAACAGGCTACTTGCTGACAAAACAGAGTTTATCCTAAAATACATATTTGCACCACCGTAAATACACATCTAATTGCATAAAGCTGCCAGTCCCCAGCAAGTCCCCATCATCCCGGTACACATCACATCCCGAAGAGCCAGGAATTACGCTTTAAAGCAACAAAGCGCCCAAATTAAGGATCCGAGCGTCTACATTTATGCGTTTCTCTCTTAAACCGCCCACGCTGGTCGCATCAGCTGGGTCCTAGTGGTAGAGCCTTTCCCAAGCTCGCAGAGCAAACAGTCAATAACGCACTGAAAGGGAATTTGGTCGTTAAAACTTCCTAATTTTACACGAGCAACCAGCCTGAGAGCAAAACCTGCCTCTCAAGCGGATGAGGGTTTTCCTGGGTAAAGCCTAAAGCTGACAGTGCTGCTTCACGTCCCCTCTATGAGGACGAGACGCTTGCATCGTGTCCGAACTTGGGCTCTGCGAGGAGGGATTCGTGAGCCTTCTCCCCAGTTGATCTCAGCTGTTTAAAAGAAATCACCCAGAAAAAAAAAGGTACTGCCTTGAATAAATCCCCCCCTAAAAATCCCTCGGGTGTCAGTGAAGACAAACGGCGGGAGACCGGCGCAAGAAAAGCGGGATGAAGGACGGCGGCGGGTTGCGCTGAAATGGAACGGGGAGAAGTCTGGGGGCTGAAATTTTGGGGGTGAATCCTGGCGTTTCGCGAGCCGCTTCTGCAGCACGAAGCAGGGCCAGGCTAACGGAACGCGCACAGAGGGAGCTGGAGGGCGGGGAAGCGCTGTCAGCAGAAAGGAGGACCGGAATACTAAACGTGCCCTGAAATGACCAAGCAAGATTCGACGGCGCCAAGCGAAGCGACACACGCACGCGCAAACGCGGCGACAGCTTCTGCTGGGGGCCGAGAGCTCGACCAAGAGGAGGACGTCAGGTACGGGGTACGCAACCCAGCAGAAATCGGGCAGCGGGGCTTTAACGGGGAGGCACGCCGCACCGAAGTCGCGGCATCTCCACGAGAGGAGGGTAATATAACGGCAAATGCCACAGGAGAAGGCACTGCCAAGAGCTAACGTGGAATGCTGCATCCCACGACGAACCCGTGCTCAAGGAAGATTAATTGGAAGTGAAGCGCAAAAAAGGGCTAAGAGTAGAAACAGCAGAACGGATGACCTACATTGCCAGCAGCTAAAAGCCTGGCTGGCTTCGCGGGCAGGAACAGGCTGGTAAAAAGAGCAGGATGCTACAAATCCACTGGGAGGTCACCATCAGGAAGAAACTAAATTTAATTAAGTAATAAAACAGCTCTAACGCAAGAAACAACGGGGAGAAAGTGATCATAAGCAGCATTTAGCTGGAAACCGGGCTTCCACGCATCGGAGCGGAGACGTTCCGGAATAACCTTCAGAGCAAACACAGCGAGGAGAAACAAAAAGCCCTCAGTGCTTCCTAAACGGTGACTGATCAAGCTTGCGAGAGGGACCAAAAGGTTTCCTCACCCTTAATAGGGAGGCCCAGCCTCAAGTCACCAATTTCTTTCTGTCAGCGCCCATCAGAAAGCACCTGGCAAGGGCCAGGTCCTCCAGCTCTGGCAACGTGAGGCCTAACCCACGTTTAATCCTCCGCTGCCCCTTCCTTAATGGATGAAAAATTATTCGTGGCCAACGCACCCCTCCAGCTCTCTCGGCTCTCCTCCGTTTTTAGCGGAGGAAAGCCGTCAAATGGAGTATTTGACGTTAATTGAGCTCACCTACCTAAAACATTTATCTTTAGCACCGTCCCCTCTCCTGCGGGAGCGGAGAGCTCCCTAATCAAATTACCTTCTCGGGTTTTTATTGCGTAAAGCATTAACGCCAGCGCTAGATATCCCAGACAGAAGCGGTCTCCAAACAAAACACGGAAACGTGCGGTACTGTGCCTGTCAAACAAATCCCTCCCCAGAGATCTACTTAGCCAATTCCACGCTATAATTACATCCAGCAGGTACAGCACATCTGCTCGGGGAAGTTCAGCGATGCCTGACTGACGAAAGCCGTGGCAGAGCTGAGCCGTGCGTCCTCGCAGCGAGTTTTAGCTGTTCTAGAAACTCTGAGCGCTTGCGAGAAGCCGCGGAGCTGATGTTCCCTACGACCTTCCCACCAATAACGTTTACCGGGGACAAACACAGACGGGAACAAAAAAAAAGACTCCTTTCGATGCCGGCATCCCAGACTTAGGAATGAATTCCCTAGTGGCTTTTAGGGAGGAGGCAAACAGGGTGTTTACACAGTTTGAAGCACAACTTTCCCCTCTTCAGGCACCACAGAGAGGCTGGGAAACGTAAGATCTGCTAGCAAGGGGGCTCGGGAGCTGCGGAGCTTCGTCGCATCCTTTGGCACCGGGGGAAGATGAAGCTGTTTGGGGTTTTTCTGGCATCGCCTTACAGGGAGCAAAGAACCGCGGCAGCTCAGAGAGAGAAAAGCACCTAAAGGAAATAAAAACGGTGACAACTGTTGAGCCCAAAAAACGCTATCCAGGCTCCTAAAGACAGCCAGTTCACAGAACTCTAACTATCAAAAAACCTACCCGGTCACGAGCTCCTGAAACACCTCCTGATAGCTCTGCCTGAGAACCTTCCCTCCTAAAACACCACCGATTCCCTCTGCTGCCGAACCAAGTTCACCCATGCCAAGAAGAGAGGGGACTAAAAGAGTTTTGTCCTTCAAACACAAAAAGGAAGAGAGAGAGAGAGAGAGAGAGAGAGAGAGAGAGAGAGAGAGAGAGAGAAAGGAACTGCAGGCTTGCAGCTTGGCTGACATCTTTCAATCTGTTTATCTTTACACCACTCTCAGCGCCCTTGGCACAAATCTCCACGCCAGGCGTGCATCCTGCTTCATTGCCCCCCCCTCCCCGGCCACGCTTCCTCAGCCACCCTAACCTGACAGAGACAATTCCCTGAGAAAATTCCCATCTGTGCCAGCTATTTCAGCTCCCCTTCCAGAAGGCCTGCACACCACCTGCTGGTCGCTGCCTCCCTGCTTCCGATTATGCAGCAGGGGGAGATTTTCCCCACCCGAGGCTTTCAAACGAGACAGTCCTTCCATTTCTTGCTGGTCAGGATCAAGGCAATAAATAAAGCACGCTGCCTCTCTCCTTCCCCTCACTGCTGAAGCCAAAATAGAAAATAAGGCAGCTCCAGGACGGCAGAATCTGTCTGCGGGCTCGTAGGGTCTGGACAGTCCCCGGCCTTTGAAGAAGACGGCGCCGCCCACTAGAGAGCACGGGCTCATTTCTTAAATTAATCAGCGGGTGTGATTTAAACCTCACCTCGAGCCCCACGTTTCTCACCCTAAGAGGAAAAAGCCAGCAGGAAGAGCAGCGCTTTCAACGTGCCTCCAGAGGAGCAAAACCCGAGCACCGAAAAGGAACACGACATCAACTCAGTTCTACTGCCAGAGCTGCAAGGGAAGAGCCAGGCTGCGAGGATCAACGCCACCGACTGCGGAAGACGTGCAGGACCCTTGCTCCTAGACCACGCCACGAGCCAGAACGCATCGGGGAAAAGCCCGGGCTGACAAAAATCAGCCGCACGGCCTCGGCAGGGCTGACTGCCTCCTACAAGCAACTCGGTTTCAAGCGGAGGTTAATCGGAACTTAGCTGCTCTCAGGGCAAGGAGTCGAGTGACGTTAAACAAAAAGAAAATGTTTAAAGAACATTTTGTTTTAGCTTTAAATAATTTTATTTTTTTTTTAATGGAGAAGTACACGTTTACAAAGAAAATACAAACAAACCTGAGGTAACATCACAAAAAAAAAAAAAAATGAGGGGGAAGACAGATGGGCTGGGACCTATCTTTACATCATTTAATCGTGCTGAGCAAACCACAGGGCAAAAAGGGTTTCTCCAAGTGGCTGCGCCACGTGAAAAGTCCACGTTCAAGCCTCTTGGCTTAAACACTGCTTCAGTGAGTCCACGACACACTGAGCCACTTAGCTCGGGGTTAAGTCTAGCCTTAAAAGGACTTTTCCCCGACAACGGTACCGTTCTCTCTCTCTCTCTCCTGCATTTACTTGCCATTTATAAGCTCCAGTGCCTCATCTTTGGTCCGCGTGATCTTTTCCTGCCTCCACGACGAGGGCCTTCTGGACTGGTTGTGCTTCACCAAGAGATGCGAACACCGCACCTTGCTGGGCTCCCCTTGGCCGTTCTTCCCGCTGCCGCTGGGGCGCTCCCACTGGCTGGCATTGGTGATGTGGTTGAAGTAATAAACGCGGCCTGCGGACAGAGAAAAGGCTGGGGTTAGCACAAACCCCCCCCGAAGAACCAGCTCCTCGTCACGGTGGGCACCACGAGCTGCGCTGCCGCAAGCAGCCGGCCCCATCAGCTCGAGCACGGACGGAGGAAACGACGCCTGACAGCGCCGTGCTGTTTCCTACGCGAGTCGGGAACAAGCCTGGCTTTAGTCAAAGCAAAAGCTCCGCGCGGGAGCGGCTCCAGCTGCCTTTCCCGGTGCCACAGAGCGGTGGCAGAACACCCACGGGCACAGCCAGGACCACAAACGCTCGCAGGCAGCACCCTGGTGGACGGCGCCGTGGTGCTGGCCTCGGGAGGTACCGCTGGCACCGGGCGGATCTTGGCATGGCACGAGGTTTTCCTCCTGAAGTCAGCTTTCCACCAGAAAACGCGACCTTTCTGGAGCAGGAAGCTCTTGCGAAGAACTTCTCAAAGTGACTCGGTCAGCGTTAAGGCCGGGTAATGCCGGTATCCTGCCTGAAATCCACCCGCAGCAACTCAGCGCCGAGACCATTTCTGCTCTCCTCTGCCCCAGGGCTCACCCCAAATCACTCCACTGACGCCAGGGGTCAAGAAAAGAGCCGAGCGAAGCATGGTGAGGGATCACACCGGCAACTGCACCTCACGGTGGCGGGCAGAAAGCCAGGACCTAACAGCAAGGCGCAGGATTTCCTAACGAATCCCCAGCTAATGAACTGTTAATTCCACAGAGCCACAACGCTGCCCCTCTTCAGGACGCAGCAACCGCAACGCTTCTGGCAAAGCAGGGCCACGCACGCCCTTTTTTCCTCCCTCATCCCCCCCCCGCAGCCAAACGAAGGATAAAACCGAGCGTGAGCTGCTGGGAGCCCGTTTTCGAGCCCCTAAACCCTAAAGCTCTTGGTGCAGAACAGCAAACCGTGCTGGAAACGCCGCCCTGCCCCAAAACTTCCCCCAGCCACGCTCCGTTTCAGAGCATTATTTACCGGGAGCGTCTTTTGCTTTACTGGGAGCGTCTTTTGCTCTTATTTACTTTCCTCTGAGGGTGACGGAGCACGGGAATCGGTTGCTCTGAGGGCTTTTGGAGTCTCCATCCCCGGAGACGCGCAAACCCCCGCCTGGATCCTGTGCGAGGTGCTCGGGGCGATCCTGCCGGTGACCCTCACGGATCCCTTCCAACCTCGGCCGCTGCGGGACCCACCCCGGGACCAAACGGCCGCGCCCCCCCCACCCCGGGTTACCGGGCCCCGCACCCACCGCCCCCCCACTCCCCCCCCCCCAGACCCTGCAGCCACCGGCACCGCCCCACGCGGGGACCGGGAGCACGGCACCGGCCGCTCCGGGCCCGGCGGCCTCCAGAGCCCAGCTCCGGGGCCCTCCGCGGGGCTCGGCCGCTGGGGGCTGAGGGGAGAAGCCGCCCGGCCGCGGGCCTCGGGGCCTCTACCGGTGCCTCGGGGCCTCCCCCGGTGCCTCGAGGCCTCCTCCGGTGCCTCGGGGCCTCCCCCGGTGCCCGCCGCCCGCCCCCCAGTCCCCGCCGGCCGCCCCGTACCGGAGCTGCGGCTCATCCGCTTCTCCCAGCCCGCGGGCAGCTTCTCCTCCTCCGCCATCTTCCCTCGCCTGCGCCTCCCGGCCCTCATTGGTCCCTTTCGTCCCCCCCTCGCTCTTCCCATTGGTCCGCTCGGCCACGGGGCGCCGCCCACTCGCCGCGCCATTGGTGGGAGCGCGCGTCACTCCGCTGGCTACAGGAAGGGAGGGGGGTGTGCGGTGAGGTGGGACGGTACCCCGGCACGTGATCAAGGAAGGGACGGTGGCCGCCGAGGGTCAAAAAGGGTAAACGCGCTCGTTTTGCCCCCCCGTTCCCCGGGGCACCGATCGCGGTCCCGGGGGGCACCGATCGCGGTCCCGGGGGGCACCGATCGCGGCCCCGGCTCCCAAAAGCACGCAGAGAGCAGCGAGTGGAGGGAGGAGTTTATTAGAAACAAGAAAAAAAAACCACCCGTGGGGACGTTTAGAGCCTCGGTGGGGCCGGAGCCCAGCCGTGCCGGGGGAAAGGAACGGGGGATCCCATGGGGGGACACTGGTTCCACTGGTGGGGGGGAACTGGGAGCACTGGGAAGGGCCGAGGAGGCCGCTGGTGGCCCGGCTACTGGTAGTACAGCTCCAGGTTCATGCCGTCGTGGATCTCATCTGCAGGCTGGAGTTAAGGAGAGGGGGAAGGAACTGACCGTGAGCCGGCCGCGTGTCCCGGTGGCCAACGGCACCGTGGCTCGCGTCAGGGACAGCGCGGCCACCAGGAGCAGGGAGGTGATCGCCCCCCTGTACTCAGCTCCGGTGAGGCCGCACCTCGAGTGCTGGGTTCAGTTTTGGGCCCCTCACTACCAGAAGGACATCGAGGCGCTGGAGCGTGTCCAGAGAAGGGCTACGTGGCTGGGGAAGGGCCTGGAGCACAAAAGGGAGGTGTGGGGAGCTGGGGGTCGGCCTCTTCTCGCAGGTAACCAGGGACAGGACCAGAGGGAACGGTCCCAAGTTGTGCCGGGGGAGGTTCAGGTTGGAAACGAGGAGACATTTCCGCTCAGAAAGAGTGGTCAGGCGTTGGGACGGGTTGCCCAGGGAGGTGGTGGAGTCGCCGTCCCTGAGGGTGGTCAAGGGAAGGTTGGGCGCGGTGCTTGGGGACACGGTTCGGTGGGTGACAGCGGTGGTAGGGGGACGGTTGGCCCTTGGAGGGCTTCTCCAACCTTAATAATTCCACGAGGTGGCTGTGACGGGGGTGACAACGCCCCCATTCCCCGGTTGAACCTCCCCGCCTGCTAACGGCACAGAACCAGGCAGCCACCCTCACCCCCCCCCCCCTATTTAACGGGAACGCGCCCCCGGAGGGAGGCCACCGAGACGCCCCGCGGGAAGGATACAGTCCCCGAGCGTGACGTGGTCCTTGAAGATGGTGTACCTGTTGGGAACGCGACAGTGAGGCGCGGGCCGGTCGTCACGGCCCCGTCCCGAAGCGCCCCGGGGACGCGGCGGGTGCCCCACGCCCCCCCCCCCCCCCCACGGCCGCTCACCACTTCTTGAGCACGATCTTGTCCCAGCGGGTCCCCGTCTGCGCCGCGATGAGCTTCTTCAGGTCGCGGATGGAGTCCTCGGTGCTGGCGGCCCCGTTAAGGAAAGCAGAAGCAGGAGGAGCCCCCCCGGTGCCCTCCGGTGTCCCCCCAGCACCCTCCAGTGTCCCCCCAGCACCCTCCTGGTGCTCCTTGGTGCCCTCCCGGTCCCCAGTACCCTCTCGGTGCCCCCCCAGAGCCCTCCTGGTGCTTTCCTGGTCCCCTCCCAGTGTCCCCCAGTCCCCCCCCAGTGCTCTCCCAGTCCTCCGGTGCCCCCCAGTCCTCCCCAGTGCTCTCCCGGTCCCCCCTGGTCCTCCCTCTGGTGCCCTCACAGTCCCCTCCCAGTCCCCCAGTGCCCTCCCAGTAGTCTCCTGGTCCCCTGGCACCCCCCTGGTCTCTTCCCCGGTGTTCTCCCGGTCCCCTGGTGCCCGCTGGTGTCCCCCCCCGGTGCCCCCCCGGTCCCCCGGTGCCCCCCCGGTCCCGGTCCCTGGGGATACTTGCATTTCACCCGCACCTTCTTGCCCAAGCGGTCGTTGCAAACGACTTCGATCATGGTTGCTGGGGGAAGAGAGGGGTCACCGGGGGGTGCTCGGGGGAACGGCGGCGAAAGGGGGGGGGGGGGGGGGGCTACCGGAGGGGGAGTACCGGGGGGAGGGGTTACCGGGGCTGAGGGTTACCGGGGGTGGGGTTTATGGGGGGGGTTGGGGGTTACCGGTGGCGGGGGGTACTGGGAACAGGGGTTACCGGGAACGGGGGTTATCGGAGGGGGGCTTACCGGGGGAGTAAGTTACCGGAGGCGGGGTTTACCGGGAACGGGGGTTACCGAGAAGCGGGAGGATTGCTAAGAGTGACGGGAGAGACCCCGGGAGGGTTTATCGGGTTTATCGGGGCTAACGGGGGACACACGGGGGGGGGGGGGGGGTCCCAGCACCCACCGCTGCCGTTCCCTGCGCAGCTCCGCCGCCGCTTCCGCCGCACCGGAAGCGGAAGTGCGCGGGGCCGGAAGCGCCGCGGCGCCCCCTAATGGCGGCGCGCAAAATGGCGGCCAAGATGGCGCCCAAGATGGCGGCGGAGGTCCCCGACTCGGTGCTGCTGCGGGTCCTGGCGCTGTTGCCGCTGCGGGATCGGCTCCGTGCGGCCAGGTGGGGCCGGCACCGGCGACCAGGCCTCTCCCGCGGCCTCCTGCGGAGTCCTGGCCGCTTCCTTCGGTCTCCAAGCCCCGACTGCCTCCTTCCCCGAGGGTCCCCGGTCCCCCGGCCGCCTCCTCCCCGGTCCCCCGGGGGCTCGGCCGCCTCCTCCCCGGTACTCCGGCCTCCTCCGTGACTCCTTTCTCTTTTCCCTGCAGGGTCTGCCGGCGTTGGAGGCAGCTGGTGCAGGACCGGGTGCTGTGGGCAGACGTGGACCTAAGCCCGCACAAGGTGGGCTTCTTCCCCGGCTGGGGTCCGCACCCCTCCGGCCCCCTTGTGTGATCGCCCCCCTTTTTTTATTTTTAATTTTTCTCCCCCCAGCTCAGCTCCAAGATCCTGTGGCAGCTGGTGCGGCACCGCCTGGGCGACAGCCTGAGGACGCTGCGGGTTCGGGGCGCGCTGCTTGCCGGCGGCAGGGAGCGGCTGCTGACCCCTGCGCTGCTGGCCGCCCTGGCAAAACGCTGCCCGCGGCTCACAAGGCTCTGCCTGGCCGAAGCCGACCTGCGCCCGCTGCCCTACGAGAGCTTCCCCGATTCCATCACGGTCCTGGAACTGAGCTGCTGCGAAATCCCTGCTGCCTGGTTCTGCGGCTCTGAAGCCCAAGCCCTGCCCCGGCTGCAGCACCTTGTGGTCCACAAAGTCCCTGCGTTTTCCAACCAGCACCTGCTGAACATCTCTTCCCGCAACCGCCTGAAGACGCTGACCCTGTCGGGGACCTACCGCGTAACAGACGCGGGGATTCAGAGCGCAGCTCCGCACCTGGAGGAGCTGCAGCGCCTGGTGCTGCGTCACTGCGTCGTTACCGACTCGGCCCTGCACTTCATCGGGCGCCACATGAAACATCTCCGGTTCCTGGAGATCAGCAGCGCTTACTCCCTGACAAACATGGGCCTGGCTTGTTTAGCAGCCCTGAAGTGCCTGGAGATGCTGCACCTTGACCACTGCGATAAGTTTTCCCCAGACGCCATTGCCGCTTTGTGCCGAGCGCTTCCCCAGCTGAGGAACCTGAAGCTGGACGGGGCTGACTTTGGAGATGAGGCAATGGGTAAAATTCAGGCGAGCTTGCCCAACTGTAGCTTCTCACACACTCTTTGAACAGCCCAAAGCGGGAGGGCGTTCACCACTCATTGCTGAGCTTCCAATTCCACTTTTTTGGGGTAAAACCTTATTACCTGGGAGCTGCTGTTCACATTTTGGGGAACAGAATTATTTAGGGGCTGAAACAGTGAGCCAAGCTGGTCTGGCTGAGGCTAGAGGGTGTGTGCGTGGCCAGTTTACAAGCTAAAGCTCTGTTTGCTCCTCTTCCCCCTGCTGCTGAGCATCAGGCAGCAGCTTAACCCATGCCGAATTGCAGGAGTGAAGCGAGGCGGCCTCCTGCCGCAGAGCCCAAAGCCCAGACGTCCAGTTAATGCCTAACCCGGTTGCCTCACCGCCCCGCATGTAGGCTGCAAGCTGTGCTGAGGAAGAAATATTTCAGCCACACGTGCCAGGGCTGTGTTCTTGGAAGAGCTGGGGTGATCTGCCCAGACAGCGTTGTTGTCACAGGCCAGGCTATCATCACACTGGTGCCTTCCCCCAGGACTGGTGTTTGAAGCTGTTCTCCAGGAAGTTTTGGTCCTGAGGCTTCCTAAATAGTGCTAAGAACAACATGTGGCCACAGGTGGACTGGCGTGGGCTTGCAGGCATCGTCGAGGCTGCCATCGCCTCTCTTGGCTGTCCTGGGAGCAGCCACGTTGCCCTGTCACTTTTTATTGTCCCCGATCTCCTCCCACCTGCAGTGTTGTAACCCCAGGTAATGGACGTTGTGGCTGTAGCGCTGTGACATTGCTATTCTTGGATCCCGGAGTCAGCCAAGGGCATTTTTAAATCAAGTATTGTATTTATTAAATAAATAAAAAATATTTTGACTTATGTCTCCTCCCTGCTGCAAGGTTTTAACTGAACTAAATAAAATAAAGAAGTCAGGCAGCTTCTGACACCAAGCAGTGCACTCGGGTATTAACAAAGCTGCGGTGAGACAAGGTGCCTCGGGGACACCCAGGGATTTGTCTCCCACTTTAGCCACCCTTCCAGTCCTAGGGAATATTTTCCTTTATGGTAGGGACAACGCATGGAGATAGCTCGAGCAAATGTCCAGGCCCAGGAACCTCTAAGAGATTCTCTTGGATGTTCACATCCCCTCTGATACGAACCGGTTTCCTGCAGAACACAAGTACCTCAATTTTTTTCCCCACTGGGAGCCAGGAGAGACAATAGAGAGATTTCCTAGGAAATGCAGTGGGAGGAAGGATTAACGGCTCAGCTGAGCCTCTCTCCTACCAGGTGCTGCTTCGAGACGCGGCTCTTTTCACCCCCTGCACCCCCTCCCCTCCATTCAGCTGCGGGTTGTGCAACGAGCTGCTAGGTTTTGGCCAGCCCTGGATGGCACTGACCCCTGTGACGAAATCCTCCTTGCTGTGCACCTCGCTAGCAGCCGGTCTTTGTGCCCTGGCCTCATTCTGCTTTCCTGTTCCTATACACAAACAATCTTGCTGTAGCTTTGGGGCAAATAAACAGTGGTAAATGCCCCAGCTCTGCTTTGGAAAGCATCCCAAGGCTGCCAGCTTAATAACCGCTGCTACGTGTTTATCGCAGGCCCAGAGATTTACGCTGGAGTAATTAGCGTTATTAAAACTTCAGCACTATCTGTCCCAGCACTCTCTGGGCTCAGAGAGCGAAGGTAAAACAGCAAAAGGGAAAATTAAAACCAGCCAAATTTGTCAGTCAGTCAACGTGCAGCCTGATGCCGGGAGAACCTAAATGTTCTCCCGATGTTTGCAGTGGGATGTTTGCGAGCCTGATGGCACAGCGCACCAAACAACGTAATTTAATATCTGATGGTCCCAACTTGCCCGTTTTCCATCATCTCTGCAGAATGCATAATTTCTGAACGTGGAATAGCACAGAACAGCAATTGCAAGTCCACACGCCTCAGAGCAGCCTTCCCGCTGCATTAAGTTTTGGCTGCTGGCTATCGCCTGAGGGGAACTGTGAATATTGGGTGACCAGAGGCAAAAAGTAGGAGTAAAGGACTGGACGGGCCCTCTGAAGTCATCCATCGATGCCCCAGCAGCACAGCATTGCCCCTCCTCATCCATCACCTGAAGCATTTTCTCCCCACAAGCTTTGGGGAGCTCTTCCAGGGCCTCATTTCTTCTCAGTCCCAAGCTCGGAGGGGTCTGGTCTCCACGTCATCTTTGGCCATCACGTAACTCCTTTAGCTTGCATGGTTCTTCCCCCAAGCCCACCTCACTGTGTGCACACCCCAGAATCAACCCCCTACGCTTCTTAAATGAGGGCCGAAAGACTTGCAGAAAGCCAGCTACAACCCCAGCAAAGCCAGCGTATGGAACAGGAGACGGGGTTGTGTCGGGGCTCAGGGGAGTGAAGGCCACAGCCCCCAAAACAAAAAGAATTCACCAGAGAGAGGCCCTGAACTCTGGGTTATCGATGAATTCAGGGAGCAGCGCTTCATCAGAAGGCTGACGTTCCCAAGCAGCTCCTTCCCAAACCGGAGTCTGTTTTCCAGACCTGCTCTGGAAGCGGCGCGTTCGTTCCCTTCCACTCGAGGGAACCGCCACAGGAAGCCGACAATTTGCCCTTTTCACTCCACAGGGATGTTCAACCCAAACGGGCGCCCAGCTCGGCTGGCCGAGAGCCCCCAGACAGGCGGGTTATTGGAAGTGGACGCGATCCAAGCTGCTATTTTGAGAGCAGGAGCCAATAAGAGGCAGCTCGAAAACCTGCTGGTTAAATGCTAACCTTTGGACCGAACGTCCCCAGAGGCACTGCGCGTCCTCTCCTCCAAACACTCTGATGACCAAGCTCCTACCTACGTGCTCCTAGGGCCAGCCAAAGCTCGTGGCGATGGACGAGGAACATCTCCACGATGACCTGCACATCTTTAAAGGTAAACCTCAGCCCCGCTAAACCCTTCGATCCGCTGCTTCATGGAGAGAGGCACCGAGCCCCGATCTCCCGGCCTGGTCTTCCCCTGCCAAGGCGCCTGGTTTGTGAGGAAGAGGAAGGTCTGGTCTTCAGGGCACCCGTTAGGGACTTTGGCTAATTGGATCTAACGGGCTTGATTGGTTGGTGTGAGGAACCCTGCCCTAAGAAGCTGCTCCCTGAGTTGAGGCTCAGCTGGAGAACGGGCGAGGGGGGCAGTGAGGGGCTGTGGGTGCTGGGGAGGAGCCGGGTGCCCACCCAGCAGCACCCGAGAGTGGGTTCATTCAACCTGGAAGGGACCTGGGGCCCCAAAATGGGCTCCCAGCACCCTCACAGACCTCCCAAGGGTGGCTCTGACCCCCCCTCCGAGCCCCCCAGCACCAGTAAGGGACAGCAAAGACCCCCCAGAGGGCTGTCACTAGGGAAATCCATTTTGCTTTTCCACCAGGCAGCCAGGAGGGTCTAGAACATGTCATATCCCAAAATACACAGCATAAAAACATCATTTCTGTAGAGGAGGCACTGGTTTGGTTCCGTTTGTGTGATACCTGGCAGAAAATCACCTGCCCTGCCCCATAACACGGGGCAATGCTAGCACAAGGCACCGGCGTGACAGCCGTTGTGCCCATCGCTGTGCCCCAGAGGGGTCGGGACAGGAGCTACCACCCAAATTTTGCCTTCTGTAGCAAAAAGTTAACCATTCCAGGTTATTCATTAACCCTTCTATCAATGGAGCCCGAGGAGCTATGAAACTCAAATTAATCCGGTGGCCAGAGGGGAACCGTTTTTCACATCTCTTGTGTTTTATTTTAAAGACAGAAGCTTCTTCCAGCAGAAGCTGAGGTCCTTTCTCACGATTTACCTTCTGCTGGCGCTCTCCTTCTTGCTGATGATCACCCTGTTTGCGGTGTCGCTCTCCAGAGGTACCAAAGCCCCTCTGAGCGGGTGGATGCTTCATGCTAATTCACGCTAATTAATTAGGCGGGTAGGACCAAGAGATGCATGAGGTTGTGGGGCTGGGGGCTGGCACCATGCTGGGGGCTCGGACCTCCACGGAGACCTCCAAAGGATGAGGCATGGAGCAGGGAATGGGTTAAATGCACCAGAACAGAGCTCATCCTCATCCCTGGCCGATACCAGTACAACCAGTACCCCACCGTGTCTCTCTCCCTCTCTCAACGCAGTTTCTGCCGTCTCTTCTAAACTCAACGAGGTGCACACAGAGAAGAAACTGAACTTTTCCAACAGGGATTCCCTCTGTAAGTCCTGCATGCTGCCCAGACCCACGGCTTCGTACCCCCCTTCTGCGCTTTCCCTAAGCTGGCACCTGCACAGACAGGGCTCCAGGAGGGCTGGGTGGTCCAGCGGGGTCTGCTCTCCTGCCTTCTGACAAGTCTTTTTTCCATTGGAAATAAAAATCCACCTTGTAGTAGAGGCATCTTTTAGGTGCTTTTGTGGGAACCCAATATACAGCTGCAGGATTGTGCCCATACCAGTTTGGCACTGGAGCACTGCTGGGAAATCCCTCCTGACTGCCCCCCATCCTTCTTCCCCCAGTGTTTCCCTGCGGACCTGAAGCCAGGGAGTGGGAATACTTCGATGGCAAATGCTACTACTTCTCCATAGACAGAATGAGCTGGTACAAGGCAAAGACCCAGTGCGAGGAGATGCACTCGCGCCTGGCCATCATTAACAGCTTCGCCAAGCAGGTAAAGACCCCAGCAGCCACCAGTTAGACCCAGCTCCTGTCTGCATCCTTTGCTCCGTGCCCCACGGCCCCAACTTTGGGATGCCGGAGCGTCCCAGAGCCTGCTGTTGTCCTCGGCAGCAGCCAGCAGAGAGCAGGCAGAACTCGCGCTGCCTGCCCGCCAGCCCGGGCTCCGCAGCTCTGCGGGATGCTCTGGTCCCCATCCCGCTCCTCCGCGACCCCAAGGAGCAGCCAAGCGCAGGGCTCGGCTGTGCCCCGAGCCCGCTCGCTCCCGGAGCCCTTTCCTGGCGCTTTCCCTCCTGATCCCTCTCCCCGCTGCAGAATTTTGTCATGTTCAGGACAAGGAATGAGCGCTTCTGGATTGGGCTGACGGACGGGAACTCGGAAGGGGAGTGGGAATGGATCGACGGGACCGACTACAAGAGCACGTTCACGTGAGTGCCAGCCTGCCCCGCTGGGCACCCCAAAACCGCAGCCTGCTGGCGCACCCCTGTTTCACATCAGGTCTAACACAGTAGCAGAGCCAAGCACAGCATCTAAAGGCGCCCAAAATCATCCAAAATCATCCAAGACAGGCGTAGCTAGTCCCCACCCCACGCTCCCTGCATTTCCCTCACCCAGTTTGATGTTTCTCTGCCCAGATTCTGGAAGGAGGGCGAGCCCAACAACAGCGGCAACAACGAGGACTGCGCCCACGTCTGGACCTCTGGGCAGTGGAACGACGTCTACTGCACCTTCGAGTGCTACTACCTCTGCGAAAAGCCTGTGCCCAACTGAGCGGTGCCGAGCAAAGCGGCGTGCCGGTGCCCTGGCACCCCAAATGTTTCCTTTCTCTTCTTAATTTATACTATCCTGCCCGTTTCCTGCCGGTTCCTCTCGACCGCCCTGTCCTGCTGGGGACGGGGTTGGACTTCCATGGTCCTAAGCAGGAATCCAGCTTCTCCATGGGGAGCTCGGCCGAATAAAGGAGGATTATTGCTCTGGAGCAATGGTTAACGTGGCCTCTCTGCTCTGGGGAGGCCGAGCTGGGGCGGCGGCGGGCACAAAGGGGATGCAGGGTGCGGGTCAAGAGCTGTGTCTGGGGAGTTGGTGCCAGCTCAGTTTTCCTATCAGGGGAAAAAAAAAAATATCGTCATTTTGGGAACTTTTCTTTGTTTTTTTTTGTTTTTTTTTTTTATAATTTGGATACCACTTTGCAAAACTGCCCGGCCCCCGCTTGGCATCGGCTGAGCCCAGCTTTGCGCTGTGCCAAGAGGGGCTGCTGGCACCAAAGGGTGGGCGCCCCCCCCCCGCCATGGAGCCCCCCCGCCATAGCGCCCCCCCCATAAGGACACCCCCCCCCCCATAGGGACACCCCCCCTACAAGGAACCCCCCCAACAAGGGCACCCCCCCGCCGCGCCCCATCCCGGGGGTCCCCTGCCTCCTTGTCGCCCCGGAGGAGCCCCCGGGGTTCAGGGGGTGGCCGGGCCGGGCAGCCCCCGGGGGGGTCCCCACCGTTCCCCCCCTCTCCGCGCTGCCGGGACGGTGCCGGCGGCGGATTCGTTTGGAAGCCGGGGGAGGGCCGGGGCCATCGAAGCGGGCCGAGCCCGGGCACCGCGACCGCCCCGACGGCGGGAGGACGCGCCGCCGCCTTCCCTGTCGGCGACACGGCTGTCGCGACAGAACCGGCAGCCCTTCGGGGAGCGGTAAAGCGGCGGATTAACGCGCCGGGCTGCGCGGAGCCCCACGACTGCCCTATTCCCACGGAACCCCGACCTCGGCGCCAGCGGGGAGCGCCGCCTCTATCGCGACAGTCGCCGACGGGGCTCCGCGAGCAGCGGGCTCCAGCTCGGGGGGCCCGGCGGGATGGGGCCCCCGACGCGCTCCCGGCTCAGGCGCGCTCCCGGGGGAGGCGGGGGGCGGCGGCGCTCACGGGCACGGGCGCGGACACGAGCGGGGGCTGCGCGCTCTGCCCCGCGCACACTCGCGCCCCGCTCCGCTCCCCGAAAAGCGCCGGTGCCGGTACCGGTGCCGGTGCCGCCGGTGCCCCGGTAGGTGCCGAGCACGGCGGGGGGGGGGGGTGGGTCGCGGAGAGCCGGTACCCGGTTGACGGCGACCCTGGGGACGCGCTCCCGGTGCGCCCCGTCCGGGCGCGGAGAACCCAGCACCGGGCACCGGGAACCGGGCACCGGACACCGGGAACCGGGCACCGGGAGCCGGGCACCGGGAGCCGGCCCGCGGGTGTGGGGAGGTCCCGTCGGGTCTCCTGGACGCGGAGCTGGGGATCGGGGGAACGACCCCCGCCGCGGCATCCCCGGGACCCGGAGCGGACGGGGAGGCTCCCGGGGATCCCGGGGGCAAGGTCGGGGCTTGCCCCAACGGGACCGGGAGGACCGGGGCGGGTGCGCGTCGCCGCCGCCGGGATTTCGTTGCCGTTCGTTTACCGGGACGCGGAGAACGCCGGAGGCCGACGGGACCCCCCCGGGGCTGGGGGGGGGGCTTTGGGCTCGGTCCCCCCCGGCCGGTCCTAACGCTGCTCTCCGCCCGCAGCCGCCGGGATGAAGACGGAGGAGGCTCCGTCCTGCCTGCAGCAGGCGACGCCGGTTCTGGGCTTCGGTGAGTGCCGGGGGCGGCGGGGAACGAGCAGAGCCCGGCCCCAATCCTCCCGTCCCGTCCCGTCCCGTCCCGTCCCGTCCTGTCCCCCCCCCTCCCGCTGTCCCCGCTCCTCCGTCCCTACCGGCTCCGGTCCCGGTGCTCCGGGAACGGGAGCGGCCCCGGGCTCAGCCCGGTTTTGCGGTTTGATGCTTTGGAGGCAGCCCAAGCCCCGGTAAAGCTGCGAAATGTCCCCCTCGTCCCCCTTCCCCTGCGACCCCAAAACAGCTCCGGGGGGCCGGTGCTGTCCTTAGGGTGCTCGGTGACTCCAGCGAGGCACCGAGCACGGGATGGACGGGGACAGCCCCAGCATCCGACCCTTCCTTGCCTGCCCCGACCCCAAAAAAAAGCCCCTTCGCCTCCTCTGAGCCCCGCTCCCCCCCATTTCCTCGCTGATTTTTACGCACAACCCAGCTGCGCACCCGCACCCTGCATGGGGTTTGCCGCTCCCCAACGGAGCGAGGCCGGATCCGGCCACCCCAGCAGGGCCTGGCCGGGTGGGGGGGGTGGGGGCACAATTTAGACCGAGGCACCCGAGAGCTGTCCCCCCGGGCACGCCGATGCCTTCGCCCCCTTCTCGCAGAGCTGTGGCAGGGTGGGTGGAAATTGCTCTTCGTTAGCACAGCGGCTGGGCCAAACTGTTGCATTTCTACGGCCGCTCGTAAAAGGCTGAGGTCTTTGGGGCAGCGAAGGGCAGAATCTCCTCAGCTTTCGGTTCCCGCTGGGGAATGGGAGCAGCCGGCGTTCTCCCGGGACTTTTCACATCCCCTCTGCCCCGCGAGCTCGACACCGCTCACGTTGTGCTAAGGGCATCGTTCGGGTTCGTGTCGTTGCACCGAGCGAGGCTCTGGTGGGAATCACAGCCTGGCAGAGCTGCGCTGCTGTCCCTGCCCCTGCATCCCGACCCTTCCTCCCCCCAGCCTCAATCCCCAGCAGCCTCCTTGCCCACCCCCTCCGCTCCCAAGTTTTCTGCCTCTCCCTTTCACAGCGATCCTCCTTTTGCTATGAAACGGTCCCCAGCTGTTTAAATATCCGCCCTGGGCTAATTCGGCGTGAAACGATTCCCTGCTTTTTCCCCCAAAATTAAAGAGGAGTTCGGGGTTGTCAGCCACACACCGTAACCCACTGGAGGTTTGGTCCCTTGGGATGCAAGAAGGGTGAAAATGTTTGACTGCAGGAGTTGCTAGCGGAGGAAAAAGGGGGAGCTGGACGGAGGTGGGATGAGCACCCACGGTCCCACCGTGCCGGTGCTGCAACCGTCACAGCCCTCCTCGTGGCCCCGGTGCCGGCGTGCTGCTGCTCCGGCACGGCACACCTTCATTTGTCACCTTCCTGAGCTCAAATCCCCATTTCCACCCCCGAGCTGCTTGCAGGGGCTGCAGCGAGGACAGATCCGTGCCTCTGCCCTTGAGGAGCGAGTTTTGGGCTTGCTGCAGCACCAAGAGCCCCGACACCAGCTCTGGCCCCAGCCGTTCAGGGTGGCTACAAGAAGCATAAGCTTTCAGGATCTGTCCCCCTCCCACGGGAGCTGCTGTCCCATTTCCAAGCCCCAGCACTCGATTAAGAAACTGTGCTGAGCCCGGGAGCCGCGAGGGGCTGAAGTCAGCTGGGATGGGATGCCAGTGGTGCAGGACCCCATGAAACCTGGCAGAAGCTGCTGTTCCCCAACACACCCCCATTTTTGGAGGTGCTTGTGGGTGTAGCAAACCCAAATTACTCAAATTTACTCCCTGCCGACATTTCCTCCTGCCTTGGTGTAATGGCAGCAGTGCCCAAAATGCAAAGAGGATCACCTGCCTTTACCCAAATTTCCCAGAGCCACCCTCGCATTTGCTGCGGTTTCAGCTGATTTCAGGACGTTGTGGCTTCTCCGTCTCTGGCTGCAGCTAAACTTGGGCAGAGCGAGCGCTCAGAAAGCTTCCTGCGTGCAGACACTTTCTGCCCACCTGCATTTTGTCCCTCCAGCAGCCCTGCCTGCTCCATGCCCCCTCTGCACCCGGGGCACGCAATTCCAGCTCGCCGATGCCCACGAAGCTGGAAAGCCAGCTGCCGAGGGGCTGGGTCAGGGCTCCTTCGTGTGTCCCAGCCCGGTTTTGGTGCAAATCTCTCTTTGGGCAGAGGCCAGCACAACCCCTCTCCACTCCTCGCCCCGGAGCAGTGACCTGCATCTGGTCCTGCTGCTCGCCAAGGGCTCGAGTCCTCCGAGCCCCCCGCTCTTCCGAGACCTTGCTTCCCCTCGGCAGCTTCATCCCCGTGAAGCCACCGTCCCCCCCCCCAGCCCTGCTGGGGCAGGTGTTCCCAGGCTGGGGAGGGAGAGGACGATGATAAGCTCTTGTAAAAGCCAAGGAGCTTGGCACCGCGGAGGCTGTGCGCATCGGAGGGGGCGTCTCTGCCTGGCTCAGCCTGCAGCCCAGATCCAGCGCAGCAGATAGCGCATTTATTGCTCACTCCTCTACCTTGAAGCTATCATGACGAAGCCTTTGAAGAGCAGCCATAGATTTGCATGTTGATAAAGCTGAGGGGAAAAAAAAATTCCCAAATCTCTGCAGCCCTTCCTCTTTTAAGCAGCTTAGCACCGAGTGTAGGGTGAAAGTGGGCAAAATTCACCCCCGGGGCTGTGCCCTGGCCTGGGTCAAGGTTTGCAGCCCCACCACCTCCTGCGTGGATCTGCTCCACGTTGGCTCCCCGGTTCCCATTGTGCGTGTTCCCCATGTCCAGCTCGTGCGACGCCGAGAGCACAATTCCCCTGGAAGTCACCGCACAGAAACCCTTTCCTCTGCTTTCGCAGGAGCAGCTTTGCTGCTGCTTTCGCAGGGCCAACTTCTGCCTTCATTTTCAAGGCTGAGCTCCATGCCGAGCCTCCCTTCTCGCCCTCCTGTGCGTGCTCAGCCGCTGACACCAACATCACGTGGTGCTTTTTAAAAAAAAAAAACAAAAAAAAAACCAACACCCAAACCAGTAGATAATCGTGCAAGCAAACAGTTGTGCAAGGCTAAGCGTCACCCCCTCCCAAAAGACACGGAACATGCGTCCCGGGGCAGAGCCCAGCTCCTTCTCACGCCGCCTTCTCCTCGCCGCCCAGGTTCCGACCCCAAGATGCGGGAGGTGTGCGCCGGCTGCGACACCCCCATCTCCGACCGCTTCCTCCTGCGCGTCAACGAGCGCTCCTGGCACGAAGGCTGCGTGAAATGCGCCGTCTGCCTGCAGCCCCTCTCCGGCACCTGCTACTGCCGCAACCGGCAGCTCTACTGCAAGCACGACTACGAGAAGTAAGTGATTTTTTTTTTTTTTGGCCGGGCTCGGTGCTGACCGTCTCCATCCCAGGCGGGGAGGGAGCAGGTGCAAAGTGGGGTCCTGGAAGCATGGCCACTGGTGGCACGCAGGGCGGTGAGCAGCAGGTGAGGTGAGCAGGGGCACGGAGGCGTGCTGTCTCGATTTTCCGCCACGACATTGGGATCGAACGCTCTCCTCGGCTGCTGGGATGGAAGGAGGGAGGCTGAGCCTTAGAGACACGCGGTCCCGGATGGATGCTTTGCGTCCTGGTGATGGGGCAGGAGCCGGACCCCGCTCCTTGGTGCAGAGGAGCCCGTCCCAAAGGATGCGCCGTGGGGCTGTGCCGGTTTTCTTGCTGTTGCTTGGCTCTGCTCGTGGTGGCAGCCCTGGCCCTTCAGCAGGGCGGCCACCACCAAGTTCTCCTTCGGAACAACTTGCCAGGGCTTCCAAGAGTAGAAGGACTTCTGCCTTTCTCTGCTTGTTGTTTCGTTTTAATGGTGTGGATCAAATGAGGTGTTAAAGTGCGAATCTGGAGGTGCAGCATGGAAGCAGGCACCCCAACATTAACCCGTGGCAGGATCAGCTTCCCTCTACTGCGGGGCTCTGCCTTGTGTGTTGGATAAAACACAGCCAGTGCTGCGTGCAGGATTATTCGGAAAAAAATCTGGTTTTTAGATTGATTTCGTCAGCAGGGGCAAAAGCTAGAGTGGGAGGGTGGAGGTCGTGCTTTGTCATGAGAGTGTGTAAGCAGAAATGAGAGAAACGGGGCCGCGGGCAGGGTGGCATCTCTGCAGTTAGCGAGTCAGGGCATCCGTCTTGCGCGTGTTTCCAAGAAAACCGTATTTATCCCCAGCTCAGCCTTGTCTGCAAAACTCAAAGATACGAACACTGGCGTAATTTTTGGGGTGTCTGGTGTTGGCCAGGGAGGTGGGGGAGACGCAGCGGTGGCAGGCCGCACGGACACCCCAGGGCATTGCTGGGTTGCTGGAGTTTGGCAGCATCCTCTAAAGGCTTTTCTGACCGGCCCGATCTTATCTCCTCCGTGCTTCATCAGAGGGCGCAGCCTCCTCCCCGCCAGTGACGCAGGCGCTTGGCAGTGATGGGGATGGCAATAAAAGCACCAGGACTTGCCCGCTTCCCTGGGGTGGCTGGGAGAGCCAGGCAGGCATGAGGAGGCTTCTCCCTCACCCTTCAGCCACAAAGGGTGGGCACCAAAGGCTACTTGGGTCTGAGCGGGATCGGCCTCTGCCAGGTCTCTGCTTTGGCCAGGAGGAGCCGGTGGCCGGAGGGGATTTGGTGGCTGCGGTTGTGTGTAATCAGACACAAATGTGTTGGCAAAACCCATCTGCGCAGAGCCCCTCGTCCCTCCGAGGAGCTGGGTGCCTGATTTGTGATGGGATTTCCATGGGGTATCGTGGAAACCCCAGCCTCCACGCTGCTTTTGGCCAGAAAGGGAGGCTGTGCGTCCTCAGGACAGCATGGCCGTGCCATTTCCCCTCGCCCTGCGCTGAATTTGACCATGCTGCCGCTGCTCGGTGCTGGACCCGGTCTGCTCCGTCTCGCTGCAGCGCTTGAAGGACCTCAGCCTGATTTGCAAAGACGCCTTTAGGGTCTGCAAGTCCTGAAAGTCGGTCCTCCGGGTGCTTCCGATGGCGTCCGCTCAGCACCTTTGTGCTCCCAGCATGGGAATTTCCAGGGAGGCAAACTCTCAGTCCTGCTGTTTGGAAATCCGCTCCCCCCAGAGTCCGCATTCTTGGCCTTGACTCTCCAAAAGTTCCCGGGTTTGGCCAACGATTAATCCCAGGCTGCAGGACCCAGCGTCGCCCCGGGGCCGCGGCGCAGACCGTGGCTGCAGCAGGGTGACCTGGAGGGGAGACCCATCTGGCATTTATTCCCCCTCATGCGAGCTGCGCAATAAGAGGAAAATGCTTTAATGGCGAGATAAGCCAGCAGCTGCAGCTGAACGTGGGGGAAGGAACGGGCTGTTGATCTAGAGATGAAATGTTAAGCCCGAAGATGGATGTTGTTCTGCAGTCCCTATCATATAAAACCACAATCTGAAGGCTTTTGGGAAGCTTTCCTCTTCCCCTCTCGCCTGGGGCCCCGCCAGCTCTCCTGCGCTTTGCTCAGGCACCTGCCCTGTAAATCCCGCTCCGGGCAGCTCGCGTAAATGCTATCAAACAGCAACGGCTCGGGACGGGCCGGGGGGGAGGAAGGAAAATACTCCTGAAGGATGATAGAGTGGCTGCAACGGCCCCGTCCTGGGCGCCTTGTTTACTTTGAAGTTTGTTTTGTGGAATGACAGGCAACGCGGGGGCTGCCGGGGAGCTGTCGGGAGGGATCTGAACCGCGGCCGCGTGCTGGCAGCCGTCCCCCTCTCCTCCGCGCTCTCCTCTTGCCCATGTGGAGATGATTTCGCTCGTCCTCGCTGGAGATACGGGGTGAACTCGGCTCGAACCTGGCTCGCCGGCTCCCCATCGCCACGCTGCCGCCACGTGATCGAGCGCGGGCTCCGTGTGCCCTTGTGCTCCCCGTCTTTGCGTGAATCCCCGCGGCTTCTCCAGCTGGATGCTAGGGGATGAGGAGGGGGCCAGCGGCACAATCCGTCCGTCGACCCCCCACGGGTGCCTTTGGGTTGTTAGCATCCCGGCCGGGCATCACGCAGAGCCCAAGATGACCTCGAGCCCACCCTAAGCAGCCTCTTCCCCACCTATTGCTGTGCTCGGAGATCATATCCACAGCCAAAAGAGTGGTGTTTTTATTCTGAAAGCTCCCCCAGTGAGCACCCGGGTGGGGCACGGGCAGCCCTGCTCGGTCAGATCCTGAACCAAGAGCAGCAGCGGTTCGCTTCGCCTTTTGAAGCCTCAGACACCCCTGAGCAGCGGGTAGGGATGGCCAGAGGCAGGGAGCCTTGCAAAAACGGTCTGAGAGCGGCAGGCTGGGCGCACACCTCCAAAATAGTGATGTAGGTGCACTGCAGGGACACCCGGCATCGTCCTGCTGTGTCCTGTAGCGCAGGGTGGCATCCAGCACCGATACTGGCATCCAGCACCGACCTGGTGTCAAATTTTGGCCAATTTTCTGGATGGAGCAGGTTGGGAGAAGTCCAGCAGCCAGGGTGGGAGGTGAGAAATGAGAGACGGGGAGGCAAAGGTGGCAGCGAGCTGCCTTGTTCCATCGGGGAGGGGGGGGACCCAGGCTGCAAATCCAGGCTGGCATGTGGAGGGGGGGCAGAGGGGACCCAGAGGCAGCTCTGCTGAGCGGGCTGGGTCATGCTTAAAACCCTGCGGGAGGGCTCCCCCCAGGCATGGATCCCCTGGGGAGGAGACGCCGGGACAGGGCTTTGAGAGCAGAATGAGCCCAGGCTCTGTCTGCAAACCGCACACATTCCAGGCGCGGGAGTCAGGCCCTAAAAATGATGAAATTGGTGTTGAAAGCAGAAGGATTCGGGATTTTTTTTTTTTTTTTTTTGGCTTTTGAGCATAAAAACTTTGCCTTGTTTGGGACGTTTGGTTACAGCCAGCTCAGAAATTATCAGCGCGCTTCCTAGGCCCGAGGAATTTCAAAAATGATGCTTGAGATGCGCCTGAAATGCCAGAACCTGACGAGCGGGGACTCAAGGACAAAACGTGATGGATTGCAAGAGCTGCTGACAGGCGCTGCTCTCGGGAAAGGGCTTCTGGCTGCCCCCTGCTTGGCCCAGCTCTGCTTTGCGGAGCGTTGAAGCTCCCAAAGGTGCTGATTTTTCCCCCAAAGGCTGCGGGCAGGGACGCCAGCCCCGCTCGGCCACATCCAGCTTCTCCATCCGCAGAACGCCGGGGTCCCCCCGTGTCTCCTCCTGTCCCCTGCCGCCCATGGGGCAGGTAACGAGATGTGACAGAGCTCCGAGAAGTGAGCAAATAAACAAGATAATGAGCACCGTGACAAGGCAGTGATGAATGGGGGCCGCCCGCCCAGCGAGCGGACCCTGCGGGTGCCTCTGCAAGACCAACGGGAGATGAAGGAGGAGGAAAGGGAACGTCCCGCAGCTCCTTCCAGCCCCCCTGGGCAAGGAGTGAGGATGGTGCGAGGTGCACCTGATGTTTCAAGCCCCCTTTCTGCTCCCAAGCAGCCTGTGCTGGTCGCAGATGGTTGCCACTGTCCCCATTGTGCCAGTGCTTGGGGTCTGCAGCAAGCGTGGAGCTGGGATGGAAGGAGCTGGGATGGAAGGAGCTGGGAAGGAAGGAGATGGGAAGGAAGGAGATGGGAAGGAGCTGGGAAGAAGCTGGGAAGGAGCTGGACACACAATTTGCAGCCTTACGTCCATGGTTTATGTGGAGCAAAGCAGCTCCCCAAAGCTTAGGGCACGGCCAAACCATGGGCTCACCGCGATCTTTTCCCCGTCCCAAGCCTTCCCTCTCTCCTCGTCGGGTGGGTGGCTGAGCCCCGTCTCCCACCGAGAGCATCATGATTAATGACGTTAATTACACAAAGCTATTCCTACCCCAGTTCTCACTGTTCCTTGCCTTGGTTTGTTCACAGGGCCCAGGAAATTAAACACTAACTCTATAATCACCGCAAAATGAAAGAAATATGCAGATGCGCCTTGAGCGTGATTAAGAAACCAGCCACCACGTGCTGTCTGTTCCCCATCGCTGTTGGATTGTTTTTTTAATGGGGGAATACATAGGGGAGGAAGAGCTTTTATTTTTTTTTTTTCTTGTGCCACACATTATTTTTCTAGTTTAATTAAATGTAATTTACTCTGATAGATTTCTCTCTCTTTTGGCCTGTAGTTTCCTTCCTTGCTTTGTGTCCCATGGCTTTGAGCCTCCCTTAGACCCACGTCACCAAATTCCACGCCATGAGTGGGCACAGCTTTCTTACCCACCAGCTGACCATGGTCCGATAGCAGCTAGGCCTGCCTCTAAAATCGTTTGCTTTCTCTTGTGCCTGGTGAGGAAAAGGAAAATATGAACCCCAAAGGACTTGGAAATCAAAGTAAACTACCACAGGTCAAGGTAACAGCCCCCTGCAGCAGAGAATACAGATGTAAATTAACAATCAAGTGCTTGCAAATGCTTTGGATACTTGGTGCTTCCAGGATTAGTGATTTCTCCGGGATTAGTGCTTCCAGAAGTGGTGGAGAGAGCGGCAAGGGGATCGGTGGCAGTTTAGGGAGGATGTGCGAGCAGGTAAAAGGTTTGCACCAAGGTGCAGAGCCCACGGCTGGTGAGATTGCAAGGGCTAAAGGGGAGGTGGTTTACGGAAAGGTCGCTTGTGGTTAGCCCTGAAGTGCTCGGGCAGTTGGACTCGGTGGTCTTTGTAGGTCCCTTCAACTGAAATATTCTATCTCCTTCCCTTCCCTTCCCTTCCCTTCCCTTCCCTTCCCTTCCCTTCCCTTCCCTTCCCTTCCCTTCCCTTCCCTTCCCTTCCCTTCCCTTCCCTTCCCTTCCCTTCCCTTCCCTTCCCTTCCCTTCCCTTCCCTTCCCTTCCCTTCCCTTCCCTTCCCTTCCCTCTGCTGCTGTCCCCATATTTCCACAGTTCTCTCACTTCCAAGCCTGGCCAGCACTGGAAGGGCAGCGCTTGCAATCCTTCATCCCATTTCTTCATCCTCTCTTTCCTTCCTCGAGGAGTCCACGTGGAAGCAGGCGATGGGGGCAGCGGGGAGCCCCCCGACCCATCCTGCCCAGGCTCTGCTCATGACAGGTCCCCACCTCCCCCGGCTGCCCCCTTGTCTAAAATGCTGAGCCAGGCATCGCCGTCACAAACTCCTCACGGGTGTTTTAGCAGATTTTTTTTTTTTTTTTTAGCAGTATTTTCCTGCGTTCTGCTTTCCAGCCCTGCGTCCCTCTTGCTGCTTCTGCCCACGGGTCGTCTTGGGGTCCGGGGAGCTCCACGCCCCCCGCAGGGCCAGCACGGCGCTGGGAACGTGGCTCCTTCTTTCCTCGTGGCCCCTTCTTTCCTCGTGGTTCCTTCTTTCCTTGTGGCCCCTTCTTTCCTCGTGGCCCCTTCTTTCCTCGTGGCCCCTTCTTTCCTCGTGGTTCCTTCTTTCCTCGTGGCCCCTGCTTTCCTCGCGGCTGCCCAAAGCGAATTACAACCCAGAGCCATCGAGTGCTTCCTCCTTCCTTTCCCCCGCCCCCTTAATGCAATTAGGCTTCCATGTGGCTAATTGCAGCTTACCCTAACTATCTCGGCAGCAGCTCCGCACCTCTGCCTGTTCCCACGCCGTCGGGATCGCGCTGATGCAGCCGCGGTCAGCCCTGCAGAAGCCCCGTCCCGAGCCTCTTTCCCAATTCCTGTAAAATCAATGCACAACTTTAACCGCTTCTTACTTTTTTTTCCCACCACTTTGAACTTCCCTTCTCTTCCCTCCTGCCCCCGTGTCACAGGCTGGGGGAAATCTCCCTCCGGTGTTTCTCGAGCTAAAGGCTGGGTTCCTGTTACGGGACGGCTTTCACTGTTTAAAAAAAAATCTCTTTTAGACGCCTGATACGAGCTGCCCTATGTTTAACTCACATCTGCTGCTTAAGGGCATCCCCACAGAGGGGCTCGGAAGCTGACTGCGCTGGCTTGGTGTGCTCTCTGTCACAGACCACTCATTAAGGCAATTTTCCTTCGAAAATCTTTCCTAAGGTGGCTGCTAGCAGACGCGCACCTTCTCCATTCTCCGTCCGTAACACGGTGCTGAAATATTTTGGGGCCGTGGTCATGCCGGGTGGGCATTTGCATCATTTCCAAAACGAGTCCTGTTTTAAAGGACTTTAAGGGGGCATTGATCCCTTTGCTGCGGGGATCTCCGTTCCTCCCGACCCGCGCAGGGAACCGCAGCACAGGGAGCCTGTGGGACGTGCAAAAACCCCGGCAGGGCACGGTCACATCCGAGCACCCTCGATGGCACCGGAGGCGTTTTGCTGGAGGCGGTGCGGTGAAGCTCGGTGTCACCCACGGTGGCCCGGCCAGGGACGCGCGTCCTGGTGCTGCTGCTGGCTGCCGAGCCTCCCCCCGTGCTGCCGCACGTCCCCTTCCTCGCTTAAAACGGAGAGGAGAGGGAGAAAGCCCGGAGTTTAATTTAAATCACATCTCCCCAGCTTGTTCTTTTCTCAATCAATATTGCTTTTTACATCATATCTAATCTCTTCTTTTTTTCTTTTTTTTTTTTTTCTCCCCTCTTCCCCCTCCAAAGTAAAATTTAATTAAATAATTCTAATGAATGTTTAATGATGTTCTTTTGTCATTATTAAATCTGTAATAAAAGTGTCGGCAGCCCTTCTGCCTCCCCTCCCCAGCTCCCCCCGTTAATGCCCCCCCCCTCCCCTCCCCGGCACACACTGTCCTGCTGTCTCCCCCCACCCTTGCCTGCCCCCCTCGCGCTGTGACAACGCTCGCATTCAGACCTGCAAACAGGAAATGAGAAAAGGAGAAACAGGATATTGAGCCGGGATACTATCGGGGTGGGTAATATCACCCCTAGCTACTAGCGCAGGAGCCCTTCTCCTGCCGGGCATACTAATGGAGCTGCCCGCCGCCCTGCAATAAGGCAGGACAAAATCAATAGGAATTGATAACTCCGGCGTCGAGCCCGCGTAGCCGGGGCGAGCTCTCGGGTCGTGTCTCGTTGGCTGGAGAGGGGGGAGCGGGAGAGGGAGAGGAGCCTCCTCGAGGGGGTGTCTCGCCACGCGGGGCTTTGCACCATCCGTCAGAGGTGCGGCGCCCATTTTTTGGAGCTTCTTCAGAGCTCGGTGAGAAGCAGGAGCCAGGCTGAGTATGAATGTCAAGCTCTACACTTGGAAGAGGAACTGATTGCCTAAGGGAGAGGAAAGCACCCTTCCTGGGCATGCAGGCAGGGGGCTGGGCTCACCTCTTCTGTGCTGCAGCAGCATCGGGCTCTGCTCTCTTCTTTAGACAGCTGGCAGAACATCACCAAGTGATAAAAATACGCACCAAGTGATAAAAATATGCACCAAGTGATAAAAATATGCACCAAGTGCAAGGCCCCACCAGAGCTTCCGAGCTGCAGCAGCAGCTTTAAACGAGCTACAGGAAAATAAACGCTGCGCCTGAGCTCTGTGCGTCCGGCAGACCACTCTGCCTGCCCCTGGTCAGCCCAAGATGTGACCCCCACGATCTGCATTAAAAAAAAAGCATTAAAGCGTGCTCCAGAGGACACAAAAGCAAAGCTGCAGCCTAGTGCCAGCACAGCCCAGGTGTGCAGAGATTCAGCGGCTGCATCCCACCTTCCCACAGCTCAGAGATGGCCTGGTAGGGGATCCAAGCCGGGAAGGAACCTTTTTGCCGCAGCATGGCAGAGGTGAGGGCGATCACAGAGGCTCGGGAGTGGCCAAATCCCCCGCACACATCACCCAGAGCATCCCCAGCTTCTCAGGGCGCTCACAGGGCAGCTTGGATGCCCGGCAGGGCGTTAGGGGCAGGAGGCAGCAGCTCCAGGCACCGTCCCGCTGCCGTCCCTCTCTCCTGGACCCGTTTTCAAGGTGTGGTCCTACCCTGCTCCTCTCACCATGGGGTGCCTGCATGGAGATGGGTTTTGCAGGCAAAACTCAATTTGGGGACCAGTTTTCCTTGCCACCGAGCTGTGCCCGTGGGGAGCACCCGTGGGGTGCGGAGGGAGGTTTTCCTTCGCCTTTCCCACTGCCTTCCCCTGCCACCTCCCCTTCACCTGGCAGAGCCACCGCAACGCAACCCTCCCCGGCGGTCCTCGGAGGGGGGGGGAAAAAAAATAATAAAAGAAGAAACACGCATTTTTTGTTAGCATTCAGCAGTGATATGACAGGCGCCCTATGAATTCTGGGAGATTTTAATAAAGAAGACAGGCCTGTGAAATTTAATAAAAGAGTTCATCAGATTATATGGTGATGGCTCGGTGCCACCGTGCTGGCAGTAATATCCTCGCAGTGGGGGGGTTAACCCCTTGAGGGACAGAGCAGCAGCACAGTATTAAATCTTTCAGTAGCATTTCACTCGTGTCACTTTAATATTTATGAATCTCTCCGGCTTTGGGAACCTCTTTGGTGTTGTTTTGCTTTTTGTTTTGTTTTGTTTTGTTTTGTTTTGCTTCTGGTTCGGATCTTTTTCCAGCATCGGTTTCCATCTCTGGCATGAACAGAACCAAGGCCCAGGAGCAGGGCTCCTAACACCTCTTGGCTCCTGGATGGATGCTGGGTGCACTCACGGGGTCGGGACAAGCCAGACCACACTTGTGAGATGCTGAGGCTTGGTTGCTTTTCATAACCAACATCCCCAAATCCTTCTGTTCTCCATGGCCGTGGTGTTGCCCTCATCCTTCCAAGTTGTGTTCCCAGTGATGGATGGCGAGGGTCAGGTTGGAGCGTGCCTTGCACAATGTGCACAAAGTGCCCTTCTGGGGGTAAATCTACTCACCTAGCCCACAAAGAGCTTTGGAGGGAGCTGAGAGCAGCTTGTTGTCCCCCAGTTTCCTCCCTCTCTCTGACCCAAACGTTGCTGCAAGAAGCCAGAGATTCAGCACGAGGAAATTTTTCCCCACCGTGCCCCAGTGCCACTCTGTATGGCCGAGCCAGGGGACATGGCTGGTGCAGGAGGGAATGAAAGAGCATATTGTGCTGTCATTGCCTCCTTGTTTCCCCTGTGTGTCCCCGTCCCCGTCACGCCCCTAGCCCCCAGCCCCAGCCCGAAATCTGGCCTGCGGCTTTGCAAGCTCCACTTCAATATTTCAGCCAGCTACAATGGATTTTGCAGCTCAGTGTTAAGTAAACAGACCTTGCTTAAGCCTGGACTGCTTCATTTTGACTAAACCCTAACTAAATAAGCTAGTTTCATGAAGCACAGGCCTCCCAGCTTATTCCTTGCTTCATTAACACCTTTTAATCCCATCGATGCAATCGTATGCGCTCCAAATTACCCTTCCCAGGCATGGGTCAGCATCTCCTGTGCTGCTGCTGCAGGTCAGAGGCTCTCATCCTGAACTGCAACGGGGATGCTCAGCGAGGATTAACAGACAGCCAGGCACTGGGGTGGTTTACCAGGACTGGAATCTGATAAACACAGTCCATGAAATGTCTGAAAAGAGGTGGGAAGACCTCAGGGCAGTTTGCAGCTCCTTTGGCAATATGCAGGGGTGGACGCAGAGGATGCTTTGCTGTGATGCCTCTTGCCTGGGCTCAATGCTTAGAAACTTTAGTGAACTTCCAAGGGAAAATGAACAAGGTGCTGGTTTCTCCCAGCTGTTTTGCTGGTCTATGTTATTAAAAGAAAAGCAAATTAATGGTAAAGAAAGAGTGAGGACACTTGTTTGAAAGTGTCAGCAGAGCAAGGGAATTGAATAGTGGAAACAAACTGTTTTCCATAGCACATAACTCCTCGATACATGATGCTGAGCAAGATTTCAGCTTCAAAAAGGTGCTGGGCATTGCTCGAGTGCCCAGGCATGAAAGGAGCCATAGCGCAACATTGCTGGGGCTTCCAGACTGCAAATCAGTGTGCTGCTGCGTGTGCTCCTGCAGGCAGCGTTTGGGGTTTTCTGCAGCTGCGCCAGCCACGCAGCCCTGCTGCTGGTCTCCGAGAGCTCCCTGCAGAAACAGCGTGGGCAGCCGGTGAATTTGGCCTCCAGCAGCAAAGCTCCTAAGATGTGCTGTGTCTTCATCATTGTTGGGTGACAGACATGCTGCCTCCGAGCCATGAAGCAGTACAGATGTGCTTGCCCTACATCGCGTGGTCGCCGCACGCTGCTCTTCTGCCCACACTGCTCTTCTTGCATCCAGCATCCACCAGCTTCAGGAGCTGGCTGCCAAAATCTGTCCCCAGAGCCCCAAGTCTCTCTCACGATGCTGACCTGTGAGCAGCCATGCAGCTTGCAATCCCCAAAGACATTCAGGCTTATAAACCCATCCGCCTCCCAGCTCCTGATGGTTTTTCCATCAAGGTGAGCCTTTCCCCAGTGGGAAAATCCAATCCTATCTTTTGCAAAGGTAATTAATCTGAGGCAAGCAGGTAAGGATGTGGGATACATGTCTGTATGCATACTGTGAATGCTGTGCGCAGGCACGTGCCTCTGCTTGCTGGATGGTTTCTGAACATCCCCAGGAATAAAAATTGATAGCGTTATCACAGCTCCCGTAAGGAAATCTTATCAGACTCAGCTTCTTGAGGAAACGTGGGTGTTAAGGACATGGGAGTGTGGAGACCCAGCCAAAAAGTGGGGTCAGCAGGGGCATTTTAGGACAAACAGAGACACACGGACCGCGAGGCTGACAGTGCACAACGGTTCTCCCAGAAAACTGGATGCGGCGGCAGCGAGCTACGAGCCCTCAGAAGGGCTCCTGCTGCTGCTCCCTCTCCGTCAGCTCGCAGACATCCTGCTCGTGTCGCTGCTGCTCCTCAACGCGCTTTTCATTACGAAGCCAGGAACCCGCTTCGGTTTTGGACCATCCCTCGGCGTGGTTTCTCCAGGCAGCCGCTCCCAGACGTCGGGCAGCCGCGTTCGCCGCTCAGCCTCCCCAGCCTCCTCGGAACCCACTGCCAGCCACGGAGATGTGTTTTGTTCCTATGGCAACCTAAACAATATTACCTTGACTTAAACGGATTCAGGCAATATTAAAACCAGCCTCTTTAGGAATTCCTGGTGTTGGAGGGGCTGAGAATTTTAATTTTGTGTAATGCGAGCTGACACCGTGTTTATGAGCTGCTTGCTGAATGTTTTCTTCAATTAGTACAAAGCAGAGTGGATTTGTTTTCGGGGCTTAGCTGGGAGATGGAGTGTGCGAGCCTCGCAGTGCCAAAAGCATTATTGAGTTACGCTGCAGTAACGGCACTTCCCTCACCTGGTAGCTGCACAAAAAAACCCTTTTTGGGGAAATCTGGCACATGACAAGGTCTTCACATGAGGCTTGCTAACTGCCTGGTCCCGACAGCGGCAGGGGGAATGGGTTTGTTGCCTTGCAGGGAAATGGGTCTCCTTTCCCAGCCCCAGCTTCTGTACCTCCATCTCCTTGCTCTGCTCCACACATCCCACTGCGCCCAGGTTCAAAGCTTTCCTTTATTTGCTGTTTCTGGGCAATTTTCTGGGTGTTTTGCCCAAGCAACTAGCAATGTCACCGAGGGTGGAGATATGAAAGGCCCCAGGAGTGCTGGGCACCTAACTGGGTACAAATGATTGAGGAAACACAAGCGTGGATCCATACAGAGTTTTCAATCAGCATCTTCCCAAACTGTCCCCTTCCTTGCTTGGAGGCGGGCCAAAATGTTGAAGTAAAGCTCTGGTTTGATGGGCCTGTGGTCTTACCGCCTCCCTCTCTGGATTTGGGGCTCTTGGGCTGAACCTGGGCTCCCTACAGGAGAAAACCTCTGAAAAATTCATCGGGACCAGGTGGGAGCGTGGGGCCGGCTTGTCTCAAAGTCGAACAGTATGTCTGGCACAGCAGATTCAGCTACACAGCAGCATACAAAGAGGCAAGGCAGAGCTTTCTTTGGGGACAGCAGTTCTGAAAATCAGCACTCACTCCTAAACTGGTTGTTTGCAGGATAAGGGACAGGAACTTTGAAAGAACCGTGTGATTTCCCACAACTGGCATAACAAATTATAAGTGGCTCTCAAGAAAATAAAGACATGACAAAGTCTAGCCGCTGGGCACGGAATAAAGGCAGATTCAAGTTGGAAATAGGGGCTGAGGACGTGGTCAGCCCCTGGAGCCTCTGCCAGCGACGTGGGCAGATCCTTCTCCACTTGGAGCCCTCCACCTGCAGCTGGCTGGGTGCCACAGCCAGCGAGCAGGATCAAGGTGGGAACCCCTGGGTGAGAACACAGCAGGAAAGGGCTCTGGCTACACGATCGTTACGCTCCAGCCGGGCTTGAAGTCCAGGAACATTAATAACCGAATGGTTGGTCGCATGTCACTTGTTCCTGGCCGGTCCCAGAAAGCCATGATCACGGATTGGCTCTCTTGTTGGGTTGGGTTGGTGGTTTTTTTGGGTGTTGTTTTTTTTTTTTCTTTTTTTTTTTCTTTTTTTTCCTTTTTACTATTTCACTTCTGCTGTAACAGAAGGATGTCGGTGTTAGGAAAGGGACAGGTTTGGACTCAGCCCAGATTTGGGCTGGGCTTGTGCCTGAAACACTCTCCCAGCTTGCTCCTTCCGTAAGACACTGAGGTTATGGCTAAAAGGCTGCTCTTTACTCCCCACAATTCACCTCAAATTCAGTTATTATTTTTCAAGTGTGAATTAGAGAAAGACAAAGAGGAAAGGGAGAGAGGGAGAGGGAGAGGCAGGGCGAGGAACGTGCATGCAAACGCACTGACACAAAGGAGAGAGAAATCCCACACCATTCCAGTTGGAATGTCCCAGACACCGCAGCCGAAAGCCACTGCACAGCACAAATCCATGGTGGTATTTGGAAGGGATGAGCCCACCCCTGTAAGCCTCTTCATCCTGCTCCACAGAGTTTGCCAGGAGGATTAACCTAGTCTTGTTCTCAATCCCAGTTTATGAGTTCCCTGCTGGTGGGGAAGATCCTGTGTGTTTAAACAACAGCCTAATTAATCCCTATTTTATTACTTTCTCTTGTCAAGTGGCTAAATAGAAGCTGTCAGCCGGCAGCCACCGCCGCTCACATTTGTTTAGATCCCAAATTACTTCATCAGAACCATCTGCTCGGTGCGCGGGGCGCCCACAGTTGTTTATTCCTCTCTCTGGACACAGAGTGGGGCACAAACACCTCCCGGTGGGACTCCCCGCGCCAGGCTCTGCCAAGCCCTGGGGACTGTCCCGGAGGGGTCCGCAGAGGAAACCTGCCATGAACCTGGCGAAGCCAGGCAGCCAACAGCCCTAGAGAGGAAGAGGGGACACCCAGCTCTGTCCCGATGGGCCAGGCACGTTTGCACTCCTCCCTGGGGTTACAGGTGGTCAGGAAGCCCCTGAGAAGGACATTTTTTGCTGGATACGAGGCTCCACACATCCGCTTCCTTCCTTGGCTTCCTGAGCCCCTCAGGGATGGAAGGAGTTGGGTGTTTTCACCCCGGAGAAGAGCAGGCTCGGGGGGGACCTCATCACGGTGTTCTGGTACTTAAAGGTGGATACGAAGTGGATGACAGCTCTCTCTCTCCGCAAGGAGCCACGTGGAGAAGACACAGGGCAATGGGTACAAGCTGTACCAGGGCAGGCTTCATCTTAATGCAGGAAGGAAATGGTTTAAAGTAAGAGCAATCCCTGGAGGAACCTCCCCAGGGGTGTGGTGGAGTCCCCATCACTGGAGGATTTCAAGGTGCAGTTGGGCAGGGTGCTGGGTAATCTCATCCAGGCTCCCTTTTCCCACCAAAAGCTTGGACCTGGTGAGCTTTTGGGGTCCCTTGCAACCTGGGCTATTCTGTGGTTATGTGATTCTGCCCCGGCAGCCCCGTGCAAGTGCCTAACCCCAGGACCTTCCTTGCAGGCTGTTCCAGACCAAGTGCAGCAGCTGCCTGAAGGCGATCGCCCCGTCCGAGCTCATCATGCGGGTGCTGGAGAACGTCTACCACGTCCACTGCTTCTACTGCTGCGAGTGCGAGCGGCGCCTGCAGCGGGGGGACGAGTTTGTGCTCAAGGAGGGGCAGCTGCTGTGCCGCAGCGACTACGAGAAGGAGAAGGAGATGCTGAGCGCTATCAGCCCCGCACCCACCGAGTCTGGTGAGGGGCTGGAGCAGTGCTGAGGGTGGGGAGTGGGGCAGGCAGGGTGGGCTTGGGGGGTATGGTGGTATTTGGGAGGGGTGAGCTCATCCCCGTGAGCCTCTTCGTCCCGCTGCCAGTCCCTAATTAACTCCGAGGAAGGCTCCAGAGGAGGAGGAGGAGGTGGGTGGAGGTTGTAGCGCCTTGTCCCCTCGGTGAGGGCAGAGGGGCAGCCCAGGGTGTACCTCGATCTGTTTGGTGTGTCTGGAGAGGGTTGGTTGGGCTGATTTGAGACATTATGGGATGGAAGGTGCGGGGCCAGGCTGGTCCCTCAGCACCACTGCTTATTGACCGTGTCCCCGTGAGCCACAACTCAGCCCATGAGCTCTCCTGGCTTCGTTCTGCGCTTCTGGTCCAAATTGCTCCTCGTGAGGAGCAAAACTGACCGTTTCTCTGCATCCTTGCCCTGGGAGATGGCCTGGAAAGGCCACTCTCTGCTGAGCCACCGCTCCCGATCTTCCATTGCAGTGAAAAGCGAGGACGAAGACGGCAGCCACTCACACGGCAAAGGCGGCGAGGAGAGCAAAGACCACAAGCGCTCCAAGCGCCCGCGCACCATCCTCACCACGCAGCAGCGGCGGGCCTTCAAGGCTTCCTTCGAGGTTTCCTCAAAGCCTTGCAGGAAGGTATAACGGGGCAGTTACACGATCGCAGGCTTGGACCCTTTTAAGCGTAATTAATTTCTGATTCAGCTCTCCGCCCCTTCGTTTTGCGGACAGGTGAGGGAGACCCTGGCAGCTGAGACGGGCCTGACCGTGCGGGTGGTGCAGGTCTGGTTCCAGAACCAAAGAGCCAAGGTGAGCAACGGTCCCTGCCCCACAGCTGTGTTCCCAACACGGCTGGGATATCACACACTCATCCAATTCAGAGGAAACACAGAATAGCTTAGGAAAAGAGAAAATGGTCAGAACAGAACAGCTGCGCGGGACCAAACCACGGGTCCACCTCGCTGTGTAACAGGGATCTAATAATAGCAAAAGCCTAGAGAGGAATGTAAGAAACCTATAGATGTTTGCAGAGCTTCAATGTTATCCTTTTTTTTTTTTTTTTTTAATTATTCATTTGCTACTTGCTACTTTTTCCCCCTCACTGTGAGACTGGGAAGACTGGAAGGATTTCCCACTTTTTCCCCCTAGAAGCTGCAGGGAAAACGTTTCCAGCGCTGCAGAATGTACAGGGTGAAAGCAGAACCTGCCTTTGCAGTAAACCTAAGTCCTTTGCTTTTTAAATTGTGCGTGGCATCTCCCGCAAAGATCCTACAGCCTTTCCTGCCAGCCCCGCTGCTCACGGGGCTTGTCTTGGCCGGGTGTAGAGGATGTTGACTGCACAGGAGTCGCCCCGAGCAGCCTGGCAGAGATATACCATGGCAATGCTCGGTGGCAACGAAAGGCAGGTGGCAGTCATATGCGGCCTCTCCCCCGGCTCAGAGCCTCAAATCTGGGGTCTCGGTCTCCTTGCAGATGAAGAAGATCGCTCGCAGGCAGCAGCAGCAGCAGCAGCAACAGCAGGAGCAAGACCAGCTGGGCAACCCTCGCCTGGGGAGCGGGAGGGGGACCGGCCGCAACAGCAGGCAGAGCAACGATGACAGTGAAGGTGAGGAGCTGGGGGGCACGCCGACAGCGCTGGGGGCTGCAGGCTGGGGCGGGGGGATCGGCTCGAACAGATCGGAGAGGGAATACACACGGGGATTAGCAGAGAGCAGGCAGGTTGTCGCTGAGTTGGTGTGCAAGTTGTCGGTGACCACAAAGGTGGAATGATGCTGGGTAATGCTCGGCGGGACTCGGGGTACTCACGATGCAGCACGCCTGTCCTCTTCTTGGGAAGAGGATCCTTTTTACAACATTGCATGGATGTTTATAACCTTGCATCCATGTTGCGTGGATGCCCTGAGCCTCGTACAGTGCTGACCCCAACTGGGACTGCCACACACCGCTGCAGCAACGTGAATAACGTTCCTCCACCTGTGCTGCGCGCCCCTTCTCCAACCCATCCCACTGCTTGTGTCTTTAGACGGTGCAAGCGTTCACGGCCTGGACGGGCTGATGGTTCCCTATCCTCGCATCCCCCAGCAGCAGCTGCTGCCCCTGGATCAGAACGGCTACAGCACAGACTTGTACAGACAAGGGCTCACACCGCCCCAGCTGCCAGGAGACCATCTGCACCCCTACGGTAGGAGAGCGCCGGGGAGCTTGCACCGAAGCCATGTCCCTGCACCAAAGCTGCCCAAGCCATGAATCCAACCCTGCCAATGGTCCACGGGACTTGGACGTAGCTCAGAGCCTTTCTCAGAGGAAGTTTGGCGAGGCCACAGCCTCGGGCTGAGGTCTGCTGGAGGCTGGGGAGTGAGCCTGGGGTCTTCTCTCCAATGAGGGATGTTTGGGTGAGGGAGGGAAGAGCCGTGCCCAGTGCTGGTCCCGGCGTGGGGTCCCCTCGTGCTCACAGTGGTTTGTCTTTGTGATACAGCCACACACCAGCTCCCCCCACGGAATGTGCCCGTGCCACGTCCCCACTTATTTCCCTCTCCTTCCTCTTCCAGACTCAGAAGGAGTTTTCCACGACATGGACAGCGACAGCATCAGCCACCTGGGAGACTGCCTGCTGTCCACGGCTGAGGCCAACCTCCTCCAGGCCCGTGTGGGCAATCCCATCGACCGACTCTACTCCATGCAGAGCTCCTACTTCACCTCCTGACCATAGAAAAGCTCCCGGCTCTTCGCGAGGATCTCGGGTGGATGCTGCTCCAAATTCAGAAGTGGGGGTGAGGGAGGAGAAACCAGACTGAGACCGTCGGAGACATTCCTCAAGCACTGCACAGCGGAGGAGGCAGCTGGGTCCGCCACACACACGAGCACTAACCCGCAGGACCTTTCACAGCCTGAAGGACTTTGGATTGTCTCTCTCCTTTTTTTTCTAGCCACGAGTAGATCAATGGTATGATGTTGTTTAGCTGTACCTTTAGCAGTTTGTCCAGTGTTTAAGCTTTTGAGCATTATGTCCTTCAAACAAAGACTGGCCAAGCTAACCAGGGTGGCCCCCAGAAGTAGCAGGTGCCCTTCACACACAAACTCTGTTTATTTAAGTCCTGGTTGCAGCTGAGCTGCCCGCCGGGCTGTTTTGCTTCATTTCCCAGCCTATGGGACAAGGTTAATTTTCAACATCAAAAGCCAAGGTCCTGAGGCATCTCTAAGGGATGCCACTGCTGCTTCGGAGATTCTCTTCATGGCTGTCGATCAGTTGGCACGGTACGGTTTTTTAATGGTTGACATTTCAGAAATGCACGACAGCCTGGCTCCGGAATGAAACGGCTGTGCTCGGGTATCTGCTTCAAGAAACAGCAGTATTCATGCTCTGTCATGCTCAAGGATGCCAAGAGAAGTGTAACACATCCACAGCGAGCTTTCTATTGCCTTTACGTCTGTCTTTCTTTCTCTAAAGGGGCACTTCTACTCCCTTTATGGGCGGAACAAAGACTATCTTCTGTTTGTTTCCTTTTTAAAATAGCAAAGTGAAACGGTTTTACTCTAAAAATATTCCTGCTAGAAAGCCCCTTCTCTATAGCAGGATTTCCCACTCTGGCTCCTCTTTCAGGCATCCTAACACCCCGCTTCCTTCCAACAAGTGACGGGAGAAAGAAATTGCGTCGCATTATCTCACTTACCTCCAGCAGGCTACATCTGGATTATGCTTTGAGGACAGCCCAGCGGTGACAGCAGGACTCAACCAAGAGAAAAGCGTGTCTCTGCTGTGGGTAGCGAGCAGAAATCCATTTTCTCCCATTTTTTTCTCATGAAAGAATCCATTTCTTTCATCACGATGCCCTCCCGCATGAGGCAGGCAAGAGTTACGAGAAGCCGACGGGTGCCGATGTGAATATCCACAAAAACTAAAATGGGCAAGAAAGAGAGAGCAGAGACTGGGAGCCTGAATTATTACCAAAGGGAAATCCTTCAGTCTCCTGCCCAGGACCCAAGTCCGGGATTCTTTGTATTTGTGAAGGACAGCCAGTATTCCTAGAAAGGTCAGGTTTCCCCAAGAGCATGCCAGCTGAAGGGACAAGGGCCTTCAGAACTTCAAACTGTCTGTTTGAACAGTGACTAACTGGCAGACAACTCCAGAAGGAAATGACGACTTCTTTTCACATCTCGATCTCCAGGGTTGTGAGCCTAGAAATGCAACCTGAGAACCTGGCTGGCTGCTGTTTCTGTATGTGGTGTTTTACTTCTATGCCTCCACAGGCTTGCCGGTCTGATTGTAAAGGTGTGTATCCTCTCAAATAAGGAAAAAAAAAAAAAAAAAAAAGGAAAAAAAATGGCTAATTATTGTTGTCTGTGGTTATGGAGGAAGATACCCAGGAACTATATAATCCTGGCTTTGGGGATGAAAGGAGATGCAGTCCTGATGCATTTTGCTTCTTATCAGGAATTTTTCACCTTCTCAAGACTACTTATAGAGAATGGACATAAAGATGCTGTGTAACAGAACCGCAGCCCTATAAAGCTCACTCCACCATTGCTTCACCTTTAATAAAGCTGTGTGAATGTGACACGTCCCGTTGTGTTTGCAGTGCCAGATTCTGTAGCTGGACTCTCCTTTGCTCTCACCATCAGCCTGTGTACATAGTTTACAGACACTTTGGCATTTCTTTTCAGGAGGGAAGGGGGAGCCTTTTGCAGAAACAGACGTTTCTGACATATGTTTGCCCACAAAGACAAGTTCTAGGCCCAGCTACTGCAGTTGGTTGGCTTCCACCTTTGTTGTGTGGTCATCCACCCGTAAGAAATGAAACTGAAAAACTCCTGAAGCTGTACGTTTCTTTTTGCACAAAGACGGTCTCAGCTTAGATTAAGTTTTAAGAGAATGTTACGGTGAACTCTGTGCAAATTGGTGTTTCTCCCGGACGCTGGAGCCAGCTTCACCCACTGAAACCCTCCCTTCTCTTCATTGTGATCTAGTGCTGTGATGTGCCGATGTTTTTTTGCATGTACATTTGAAAATAAAAAGCAAACCGTAAGTGGAAACCTGAAGCTTGCCTCAGCACAGTCAGACAACCTGCATGCACAGGCAGCCCCAGTGAAGGCTGGCCTGGACTCCTCGGATGGCCCAGCCCTTCCCTTCCCCAGGAGCGAGGTATCCTGGAGCAGCTGAGGAACTCGTGCTGGCAGCTCTCCACCTCCCCCAAGCAGCCAGCTCAACAGCAGGAGTCCCAGGTAGCTGCTAGAATCCCAAGGCGAATAAATAAATACGGTGAGCTGCTGTGAGGAGCTGTGCTAGACCCGGAGCTGCTGAGAAAAGGAGTCTGATGGTGACGAGAGATCAAGTGCAAAAGCCACTTCAGAGTTATATCCTATAGAAACGACCAGCTGTTAGCGTGCAGGTGCTCTCCAGGTCTGGATTCTGCCTGAAAGGAGCAGAGGGAAAGCAGAAAGGTGGGCACCAGAGCCACAGCTGATGCTGTCCGTGCCTGGGGAGCTAACGGGCTTGCCAAGCGAGTCCTGACGCCTCTCCTGGCATCAGTCCGAAGGACAGGGCTGCTTTTAGCATCACCAGCATGGCCAGGTGTCCGAGTTCGGTGATCGCAGGTGAACCTGCTCTCTCTTGCAGCTCTTGTGTCTCCATTCTTGCAGACACAAGGGGCCGGGGGAGGCACGGAGAGGAGCGGCAGCAAGCACCGACCCTGACAAAGGGGAAGAGGCAGAGGCAGCTTTGTGACCATCGCCCACCGTGGCGCAGAAGGGATCTGACCCTTCTGCACCTCGGGGATAACAGCGTGCATCCCAAAGCTCCTGTGGACGTCAGGGAGCTAAGTCTCAACGGCTATCACGGGACCTGGAAGTAATTCCAGGAAAAGGCTCCAGCCACTCGTTGGCGGAGCGAAAAACAGAGCCACCTGCACCCAGGCTTTCCGGCTTTCCCTTTTGCTCAGCATTTTCGGAAGATTTGCTCTCCTCACACAGGGAGACGCAGGCCCTCGGCTGCAAGATGCCAACGCAGGAGGGTCGGGGAATGCCCACAGCATGCTGAAACACCCGGACGTCCTCTCTTTTCTCTCCAGAGAGAATAAAGATGAATGAAAGCAAATCAGGGTGACCACCGGATGAAAAACGTTCCCCCTCTGCCCATCCAATTCCCCTCGTGCTTGCAAGGGACTCAAAAACCGACTGGACAACAGCCAAGCAAAGCAAACGTGTGTGTGGATGGAATGTGGCTCTGCACAGCTCCCTGCCCTCGGCTGCTGCCCATTTCAGCCCTGGCCCTGCCAGCAGCACTAAATCTCTCCCGGTGACTGCAAACACCAAAGGAACACGCTGATTTATGGCTCCTTTAAGTAAGAGAAGCAGAGTGTAAAACGAGAATATTTTCTGGATGAAAAATTAAAGAGATGTTTTTGTTAGTTCCTCATTCTAGGATCGTGTGTAATTTACCTTATTGGTTTTAGAGTTCCACTTGAAAGGAAAAGTGACATCAACAGGAGTTAAAGCAACAGGCTGAAAAAAGCCCTGACGTACTTAACTTCGTATTCTGAGATCTAAACCAAAAAGAAATTGAGCAAAAATAAAGGAGAGAATGAACCTCGTGATTCTTAGCTTTCTCTTAGTTAAGGACCTCAGAATTCCTTGCATATATTAATTAATTATCCCTCACTACTACCCAGCCAGGTAGGTGTTATTTATTTCAGAGGTGAGTAAACAGAGGCACAGAACATGTCGTGATTAGCATCCAAGACCCCACAGAAAGACAGAGGGTAAGTGAAAACAGAACTGACGTCCAGGTCGCTTAAACTACCAGCCAAAATGCACATCTGCCTGAAAACAAGCGTTGAGAGCAATTAAAAGCGGAGAAAGCACAGGACCAGGAGAGGATCACCGAGTGAGAACGGAAAAGCCCATGCCAGAAGTAACAGGACTAGAGACACAAAGACTTGGTGAATGACGGATCGTTTGCCCTCAAAAGTCTGACACTGCCTTCATGGTCCTCAGGCATCTCAGAACTTGGTCCTCTGGGTTCTTCTCCTCGCTGCTGCAGGGGTTTCGTGTTTATTTCGGCTATTTTACGTTTGTGAGGATGTGAGAGGTCCAATCTAGCCAAATCCTGGTCTAAATCTTTTTTTTTTTTCTTTTTTCCCTAAGCCTCCCGCTCTGGGAAAGACGGGCTTATTCACTTATTGATTTCAGCCACTTGGCTTTAATTTAGCCGAGTCTTTGCAGCCTTTGGAGATAAAGCTGAACCTACCAGTTTGATTGACTGCCTGAAGTCTTCTTCCCCTCGCTCGGCTTTATGTCAGTATCTGTCGTGCCTGTAACTGCTTTCTGCGCTCGTTTCCACACACCTGGCCTAACCAAACCCGGCGGTGTGAGGTGCTGTCATCTTCCTGCGGTACAGGAACAAAGAAAACGCTTCCTGGGTCCCTAATTCTTGTCTCACTCTCAGGTTTTTCAGACCTCTCCCTTGGCAATTTGCACCTTGGGAAAGGTAACGGAGCAACTGATGCTCCTTTTAGGACGTGTTTGTATGGCTGCGTTTCCAATGGCAGGACTAGAAAACTGGATTTGGAAGTAAGAGCTTTTTCCTACACTTCCAGGGACTTGCCCTCTGCATCTGGCTTTGCCCTATTTCCAGCCTCTATAACGCACCCACAGCCCTTCCCTCACATTTGCCAATGCCAACAGCTGCGGTAATTGCTACTCCATTTTTATTCCAGCAGCCAGCAAGAACAGGTAGCCCATGCAGTTAGAAAAAGAGCTGCAAAACTCCTGCTCCGTGCTCAGGAGAGGGCCTAGACTTAGCCTGCTCCAGCATGCCCGTCAGATTCCTCGGCTTCTTCCAGCCATTTTCTGGCGCAGCCCGTTGCAGGAAAGAAAATTGCTGATATTCCCTTCACTTTTCACGACATTCGCCAAATTTGACAAGGCTACAAATTGATTTAGCCTAGAAACTCTTCCGAGGGCGCTCGTAAACTGAAGAAAGCACCGATTTCAAACAGCAGCCGCCACCCCAAGACTTCCCTACACGGGGAGGTTCTGTCCCAGTTCTCTGTTACGTGACATTTGTGTAGTGGAAGCTGTACGTGGACATTCTTTATTCAGAGCAAAACTTGCAGCTGCCTCACCGGTATGTTCTCAGAAAGCCTTTATCTCCCCGACTGCACACAGAAGCGGGATGGAGCAGCATCTTCCTCTGCCCCCTCTCCCTAGGAACGAGTTTATTGAACCCCACGAGCGTTTGGCTGGTCGATGGCAATGGCAGCTCAGCGGTTAACGCGCCCGAGCAAGTAATAATAGAGCGGCTCAGGCTCCTGAGAAGGAGGAGACATAACCGGGCTTAAGAGGGGGCCCACTGCACCTTGAACATAATGAAAAATGGCTTTTCTGCTGACAGGCTGACATTTCAATACAATGTCAACAACATGTAAAGCACCTTCGCTCCCGTCTAACGGCACCCTTAATAAAGCCATTCACGCCACAGACATTTCTGACTAATAGGGTCCTGCCCAGAACAAATAAATTTCAAAAGATTTCTCCTCCTTTTCTGGTAGCACTTGCCTCCTCTAAATTCACTTTGAAGCAAAGCCACCGTCACCTTTTTCTCTCAGCTTTTCCACCAGGAGATAAAACATGCTTTATCTTTTTTTTTTTTTTTTTTTAAAAACATTTGCAGCATTTGATTAAAGGAAACAAAGTGTTTTTTTGCAAGTATACATGTTGTTAAGACAGGGCCCCAGCATCCAGACACGCTTTGAATCCCATCACAGCTGAAATGCAGCCACCTCTGTGCGGCAGACAGCAACGCCGACGGCCAGCCTCGTGATTCAGGCTCTGCTAGAAGCTGGAACAGATCAACTCCAATCTGCTGTCCCCCTCCCCAAAGGAGTTAAACTCTGCCCAACTGGAAAATGCTAAGTGATGTTTGCCAAACACCACAGGCTCAAAGGCAAAAGCTTGGACTTGTGCCTGGCTGAAGCACGGCTAAGGATTAATGCGTCCCTGGAAGGGGGGTACGAACCCCTGGGAACCAGGTCAAAGCCAAGTTTCCTGCTCCATGCCTCACCCTTAGGGGGACAAAAACCTCACGCTGAAAACACAGCAAAGCTGCGCTGTGCTTTCAAAGACTGCTGGTGCTGCACACGACACTTTCTGCATGGGCTCTGCCGGCTGCACGCTTCTGGAAATTGTTGGTTTGCGGTTCCCTGTAACTTTTCTGGAAGCTGCTACTCTGGACAGCAGCAAAGCCCTCGCTCCCAAGCTCAGCAGACGCTGTGTTGTGTAAGCAGGCCGTAGCAGCTCGTTTCTCCTTCCTTGTAGCTGGCCTGCGATTATCCCGAAGGACTTTCTAAACCTCAGAGGCCCGTTTTTGGCTGGGGGGGAGCGGTTCTCAGTCCCACCTCACACACCGCACGTCAGCAGACCCACAGCAGGTTTGAGCCACCGGCATGCTGGAGTAGGGCCACAGCTTGCAGTGCCTCCGCAGAGCGCTCACAGCTCTCACGAGCCCTGGCTCTTAATTCACTCCTTGTAAAACCAGCTATTCTTACACCGTCGTATATTTTTCCCCCCACCAGTTACAGCCCAGAAACCACCTTTCCTTCCGGCTGGGCTCTTTGCTCCCCTGTGTGAGAACACCGGTGGTGGCCCCCCCCTTGCACTGAAAGATCGTTGTGCTGTTGATAGAGCAGCAGGGTTTGAGGAGAGCTCTCGGGTCCACAGTTATTCTGCCGTCTCTGCTGGCAGGAAGACTCCCTCTGCTGTTCTGAAACAGCAGAAGAGCCAGGGCACCCCCAAAACTGGGAGCTGCACAGCAAATTTTCAAGCGGGAACCTTTGTGGTCAAGGAAACGTCACCGCAGGCAGTCCAGCTCTGAGGGCAGCTTCCATCATCAGTGGGAAAAGCCAGAACTGGCCTTTGATCTTCAGGAGTGATTTTTATTGGGACGAAGGAAAATACTGTGCTTAATTATCAAAGAAATTGTTGAATACAGACTGCAGAAAAAGAGGTAAAGGCTGATTTTAGCTTTTGGTTCCTATTCAAGTACATCTGCAGGTTGCTCGCTGATCCTTTGGTGTTCAGCGCAGCTCTGTGAATTTTTTTTTACTTACAAAGTTGCTAAGGGCATGGAGCACCAGCAGCGAAAACCCAGCATTAGCAGCACACAAGTACCAGCAGATCAGGAATGCTCCGACAGCCGTGTCAGAGTCCAGCTGGTTGTTGAAGACAAGCACCAAGAGAACCACATCACAGGGCTGCACTCAGTTTTTCAGAGGGGAGAAACAACCCAACTGTGCATTGGAACGAGACTCCAGAGTACGGAAAGAGTTTTCATTCACTCCTGAGGATGAGCTTTAATTCCAAGGATCCCCTACGGAAAAAAAAAAGAAATAAAACAGCACAAATAAAAGAATCAGGTATGCAACACCCCAGTCGTGAGGCAGAGTAAATTACCTTTCCAGGTGGCGGGCAGATGTCACAGTCAGTCTGTTCCTATATGCTTAGTGGCACATTATTTGCTTTAATGTAGCTCCACAGAAGTTTACAGGATCTTTATCCCAGTGCTGTAGCCTGACCCACCCAACAAACCCATTCTGCATATACTACCACGCAAACCTGATGAGCCAGTCGATTAATAGAGTTGTACCAATTAAACCAAGACTTTACGTCAAAACAAGACTGCTTTCATCCCAGGGTCTTTTACCGCAGGGCAGCGCCTTAGTCCAACGCAGAACGACCATTCGGAAAAACACGCTGCTGCGCTTGTGGTCACAGAGGAAATACTTCCCCTGATGAGCCATGCCAATGCGTTTAACCTTGATATAGTTTCCCGCTATGTTTTCAGAGTAGCTGGGGTTGGAAGGGCCCTCGTAGATCACCTGATTCCAACACCAACGCCAATTCCAACACTAGATCAGGTTGCTCAGGGCCTTGAGCACCTCCAGGGATGGGGCATCCACAGCCTCTCTGGGCAACCTGTTCCAGTGCTTTATGTTTTTCTGAGAGGACGCTAGGTCGGAATTTACAAGGGGCGGGAGAGAAACATGGGCATAAGCAGAACTTGGGCTGGCCTACTGCGATGCTGCTGGGCTGGCCGATAGCAGCGCGGCCGCTCCAGCTGTTTAAATGAGAGAAATGAAGTGCGGAGAGCCCCGCGCTGCAGGTCCCGAGCGAAACCAGCCCCCGCTCACCTCACGCGGCGACCTTCACCTGCTCGGCGCAGCGCAGGAAGGCGGCGACGTGCTCGCTGCACTTCCCCACGGCGGCCTCGTTCTCCTGCAGGCACCTCTCGAAGGCGGCGAAGGGCTCGGCGCAGTCACTGCGGATCCTCCTGACGATGGGGCTGCGGGGACACCGCGGCCCCCTCAGCCCCCCTGGCCCCCTCGGCCCTCCCGGCCCCCTCAGCCCCCACGGCCCCCCCCGGCCCCCACAGCCCCCCCAGCCCCCCCGGCCCCCACAGCCCCCCCGGCCCCCACAGCCCCCCCGGCCTCCTCCTCCTCCTCCTCCTCCTCTCCCCCCCCCCCCCCGGCCGCCCCCCTCGCCCCTCACTCACTGCGCGGAGGCGCACCGGGAGATGCCGAGGCGGAGGCTGTGGCAGTCCCGCTGCCACGAAGCCGGGCTGGCGGCCACGCAGCGCCCGTACTGCTCCAGCTCGCTGCGGCAGTACCGCGCCGTCACCTCCAGCGCCGCCTCCCTGCGGGGCGACACCGGAGTGAGCGCGGCCCGGCCCGGCTCCCCCCCCACCGCCGCCCCCTACTCACATCCCGCCGCTTCCTCCTCACTGCGCACGCGCCGCCACCTCCCCCTCCTCACTGCGCATGCGCCGCCGCCTCTCCCTCCCTTCTGCGCATGTGCTCTCTCCTTGAGCGGCCGCCAGGCTGCCAACGCGCATGCGCAGCCCCCGTTTCTCCCCGCCCGCTGTGCCCCTTCCCGGTTGTGCGCACCGCGCATGCGCGCCGCCTCGCGGCCCACGGCCGGAAGCGGAAGCGCGCCGTTGCTAAGGGGAAAATGGCGGCGGCCGGCCCGGCTGCGGGCCCCGCGGACGAGCTGGTCTCGTCGGTGACGCTGTACCGCCGGCGGCCGCGGCTCCTCCACGGCACCGTGCTGCCCTTCGTGGCGGGGCTCTACCCGGCCTGGCTGTGGCTGTGGGGGCCGCGGGTGTGGGCAGCGTGGGGGGAGGAGGCGGCGGAACAGCGGGAGGGCCCCGCGGCCCCCGAGGCCGCGCTGCTGGCCCTGGCCGCCATCGGCGTGGTGCATCTGCTGACGGCGCTCTCGGGGCTCTGGTCGGTGCACGCTCACTGCGCGCTCACGTGCGTGAGGGTGAGTCCCGGGTGCGGTGCTGGCCAAGGGGCCGGGCTGGGAGGTTGGTCCCGGGGACCCCACGGAGCCGCCTCAGGCACCCAGGGAGGTGCGGTGGGTCGCTGTGCACCGAAACGTCGCCGTTTTGCTCGGTCCGACCCAAATCTGGGGTGATTTGAGCGTTCAGAGCAAGGCTGGCTGTCTTTGCGACCGTCAGCCCTTCTGCCCTTCCGTGAGGGGTGATCTCCACGCCTTCTTGGCGGTCGTTGTTGCAGCTGTGCCTCACTGTGTGTGCTGTCTGCCAATAAAATATTGGTTTATAATTTCTTAACGTAGTCATAAGCTGGGGACAAGCCTACGGATAACACTAGTTGGTGGGGTTCTGTTTTGAGGAGGGATTATAATACTCAAAATGTCCTCAATTGTCATGCTTTTGGTCTGCAAAAACACCTTGCTGCATGGATTTCTTTATTCTGTGTGTCTTAACATAGTCTAAAAATGGTTCTTCCTGTCTCTCAGAGTATAGTCTTCTTTGCGATGTGTGTATTGTCTGCGTTTCAGGAACCTAGTCCTAAGAAAGCCACATTGGCTAAAGTTGTGCCAACCCCAAATAATGGATCTGTAGAACTAGTGCCGCTCCACAGAGACCAGGTAAGGACGTGGCCGTTGCAAGCAGAACTGAAATCTGTCACGTGCCAGGAAATGGCATTTTCATGGCAAATAGGCAGACTCTTGGTGACATTTCTTAGCTCCTAACTTAACTTCTTAGGGAAATGTCAGCTGCAGTCAGTCACGGGTGGGGATGTTGAAGATTGCATGTTCTTTCATGTTGTCTGTACCACAAGCAGAATTGTACAAGAATTAGAGATGTGAGGGATTGGGATTTCTTTCCTTTTTCAGCTGTAAAGTGAGATTTTTGATGTGTATTCAATTGTTGTTTTTTCCTCTTTGCAGGATGAGGATGGGCAGGAAGCTCTTTCCTTTGAATTTCAGAAAATCAAGTACTCGTATGAGATAAACGGCAAGAAACAGTTTCTTCCTGTAGCTTTCCCCGTGGAGCATCCCTTGTGTTATTACCAGAATGCCCGAGGCTATCAGGAAGACAAAGAGATCCGAGCAGCTGAGAAGAAATACGGCACAAACAAGTGAGTTTTCCAGGCACAGATCTGTCTTTTCGGAGTGAGAGGGGACCAAGGTATCTCAGCGTGTCAGTAACCAAGGTGTAGAACTACAATCCTGGTGCTGATTTTCAAATGCTTGCTCCTGGCACTCGCTTTGCACAGTGTCCAGCTTCTTTAAGGCCCTAGAACAGTGTCAGAGCAGATTGTAGATGGAAAATAATTGTGTGTAGCAAAGTGACTGAGACAAAGTAGCTGAGAAGAGGGAGATTGTGCATGGATACTTTGAAACACTGCTTGGACTGACACCAAGTGGCTTTGGGGTTGGGCTGTTGTTGAGAATCCAGAACTTCTAGCCTAATAAGGATTAAATTCTTTCCCAGGGCTGAGATGGTGGTGCCAGAGTTCTTGGAACTCTTTAAAGAAAGAGCTACAGCTCCATTCTTCGTCTTTCAGGTAAAATGAGCAGACGTAAAGGGCTGTAAATACTTTGTCCTGTTACTAAAGGAAAAAATTCCTTATAATCCTGGTTTGAGCATCGGAATCAGTTTTCTAAAATCAAAAGTACGTGCTGTTCTCACACCCTTAGAATGATTTTATTTGCCTGTTGTGGGAGTGAGCCTGTTTTTCCCTAATGAGTTAATACAATTAAACGCATACCAAATTAGCTGGAAAAAAAATAACTGGAAATGGAAGGCTTTTGTTGTCTGAGTGAGATTAGAACAACTTCTGCATTGTGTTCTCCCTGCAGGTGTTCTGTGTGGGTTTGTGGTGCCTGGATGAGTACTGGTATTACAGTGTTTTCACCCTCTCCATGTTAGTTGCATTTGAAGCTTCCCTGGTCCAGCAACAGATGAGAAACATGTCAGAGATCCGAAAAATGGGCAACAAGCCATACATGATCCAGGTAATCAGAATGAGAGAAGAAATGGTCACAAACACTGGAAAACTGGGTACTTGGCAGTGAGACCAAGAGCCTAGAAATGGGAAAGATCGTCACTGGCTGTGAATCTCCTTTCTAAAAGGGGCAAAAGTCCAGTGTAAATGGAATAAATTCTTGCTAGTTTAATCTGAAATTCTTCATCTTTTCATTCCGTTAATTCTTATAGGTCTGGCTGTATTTTCTATTACACGTTCTGTCATGGTTGGGTTGGTGTTTTCTTTTGGATTAGCTTGCTTTGCATAAAGTTCTTGACGGAGCTGTCTTTCAGCTGGCTTGCTGTTTCTTTTTCCCATCTTTTTCCTCTGTCCTTTTTGACTACGCTGATGCACGCAAGGCTTCTCAAAGTGCTTTTTTTTTTTTTTTTCCTGCAGGTTTACAGAAATCGGAAGTGGCGACCCATTTCCAGTGATGAGATTATTCCAGGGGACATCGTTTCCATTGGTAATGGCTTGCATGATGGTTGTAATCAAATTCTTGTTTAAAATCAGATTCCTTCTGGTGTGTGAGGTTGCACAGTGAATAAAAATGTAACAGTCTTGGTTAGGTGCTTTTGGGGACTTCGGTTCGTAAATGTCACGATTCAAGGGTCTGAGGGATTGATCCTTGGGCTGGATCTCTTGGACTTTCTACTGTCTTGAAGAAAGGTAAACAGCTAGATCAATCAGCTGCAGGTTCCTACCTCAGCTTAGGACTGTGAAGGTAAAGAGTTCCCTTCCTCCCAGCAATATCTTCCTTGAAGGGAACAGGGAAGGAAGTGCAGGTCTCTGTCTTAACTGTACTTTCTTTTTTGAGGTTGTATTACCTCAGGATGCGTTCCCAGTTCAATGGGAACTAAGTGACTTCATTTTGAAGCTTTCCTAGCCTGAATAAAGTCCTAACCTTCAAGGCCTCTTGGTTCTCAGCAATGTGGAGTCAACTGAGAGACTTGTCAGCCCTTGAGTGGTTTGAACCTTTAGCAAACTTCTTTATCTCAGCTAAACTGAAGGAGATCTGTTCCCTTCCAGTCAAATAGCCAAGCAGTAGTCGTTTCTGCCTTCAAACTTCTGCGTTCTCATGTATTAATTGCAGGCCGATCTCCTCATGAAAATCTAGTGCCATGTGATGTGCTGCTGTTACGTGGAAGGTGTATTGTAGACGAAGCTATGCTGACAGGAGAATCCGTGCCACAGATGAAGGTCTGTGTGAAGCATCTTCTATATTTTTCCCTTTGTTACAACCTGGAAAAGTAAAAATATTCAAGCCGCTGTAGTAGTTGTGAATGCAAATGAATCTCTTTGTGTGAATGCTGGCCCAGGCAACCTGGTCTGTTTGTTATCAACTCCCTATCAGTGATTGATGGTCTCTGGTAAATGAGAAACAGAATGCCTGTTTTGTCTGGCTGGGTCTCCAGCCTTTGAGCCTGAACTGCAACATGTGGGCATGGCATCGCCCTCCTACGCATTCCCCCAGTCTGGATTCTTTTGGCTGGGTAGAGGTGGGAGGAACAAGTGTAAAGCACTTCAAAACCCCGCACCTTCCTTCTTTTTGTGCCAGTGAGTGACTTAAAAATGATAAAGTAGTGCTTACAGAGCCTCCCTTGCTAAATTCACTGTGCCAAGGGTGAACTAGTCCTCTGAAACCAGAATTTCCACATGAACCAGGCTATAAATCAGAAACTGAATGGCACGTTCACGTCTAGATTCAGTTCAGGCCACCTGTGGCTGAAGTGAAGCTGAGAGCATCTCGTGCGAGATAAAAGAAAGCAATGCGTGAAGATTACTTTAGATAGCTGTGAATCTGAGACCGATCGTTGTCCTGCAGGAGCCTGTGGAAGATCTCAGTCCAGAGCACATCTTGGACATGCAGACAGACGCCCGGTTACACATCATATTCGGGGGAACAAAGGTGGTGCAGCACATCCCGCCCCAGAAAGCCAGCACAGGACTGAAACGTATGTACCTGCACAAATTCCCTCCAAGAGGGCACGTAGTATGCTCGCAGGTTTATTTCATGGGGCTTGGTGCAACTTTTGAAGGTGGTTATTGAGTTAAGTCTCCTTGGCCCTGCTTACTGTGATTATTAGACTGGTTTTCTGCTCAAGTTGACTATATCCCCTTGTAAGTGAGAGGAGGCTGTAATTTCAAGTGTATTCTCTCTGTGATAAACCTGTAAAAGATTTGCAGTAAACTTACTGTCTTCATTCCTGCTGCTGTTCCAGCTGTCGATAATGGATGTGTGGCATATGCTCTGAGGACAGGCTTCAACACATCTCAGGTAAGATGTGAACGTGCCTTCTCGCCTCTGTCTTGTCTGTGATGTTGGTTCTGTTGTTTAGTGCTTTGCTATAAGGAAATCCTCACGAAATACAGCAGTGGAAAATAGAAATCAGGGCATCAAAACTGCTTGTTTGGTTGGAAGAGGAACAAATAAAGTTGGTCTCTGGCACTCTGTTCTGTGTGCGTCAAATTAGTGGTCTGATGTTTGATGCAGAAGCCTGGGAGTCAGCATTCAGGGCTGGTTTTGTGACTGGCAGTGTTATATATACGTACTTAGCTCCTGGTTATCCCTGTTTGTGTAATGAGAATTGTCAGGAAGGGGTAACTGGGGTGTGTTTGCAGAGGCTAGAGATGTGAATGTGAGCTTCTTAGAAGTCAATTGAAAATTTAAGACTGATTAAAAGATGTAGTGAACTTAAGTGGCTTAGGAGTGGGTTTATTTTTTAAATAGATTAATTGTGGGTGGCTCTAGGCTGATGGCTATTAAGAGGATCACAGAACTGGGAATAAGTTTCAGGCTCTGGCACCAGCATACCAGAGCGTAACTTTAAAATGGGGTTTCAGACATATTTTTAACAAACCACTGCATGCTGCAGAGATACCTTCTTGCACTGAAGGCTGTTCTTCTCAGGGGAAATTGCTACGTACAATCCTCTTTGGGGTGAAGAGAGTGACAGCCAATAACTTAGAGACCTTCATTTTCATCCTGTTCCTGCTGGTCTTTGCCATTGCTGCTGCAGCATACGTCTGGATTGAAGGTGAGCTTTCTTCTTGCCTCTTCCAGGTGTCTGCACAGGAGTTGTACCAAAGCTTGTGGGAAGGACAGTTGACGTAATTTCTGAGAGTTACAATAGCTGGGTTGGGCTGCTCCAGTGTTTCAGTGTAGGGGCCCAGACTGCATTCTGGATGCTTTTCTTGCCCTCCCACAGCTCTTCCTAGGTAGGTGCGCTTCTTTGTGCTATTCGTCTTAGTTCTGTGGGGCACACAGTCCAAGGATGAGGAGTTACAGGTCTCCTGTCTCATCCTATAGGCACGAAGGATCCTAGCAGGAATCGTTACAAGCTCTTCCTCGAGTGTACTTTAATACTGACTTCGGTTGTCCCACCTGAACTTCCCATTGAACTCTCTCTGGCTGTCAACACCTCCCTCATTGCCTTGGCCAAGCTCTGTAAGTACCAAGCCTAAACACAAAACCAAAAATCAGACTGCTTTCTTGCGCCTGGAACTGTGGGGATATCGGTGAGAAAATGGGTGTGAAATTCCTGTAGTCTCCTCATTTCTATGCAGCAGCAGTATCTGACGTGGGTTTTGGAGCTGGTGTATGAGAGTGGGGCGTAAACCCCAAACGCAAGAGCCTAGGAGGGGTATGCTTTGAAGTGGGTCCAAAGTAGCTGAACCAAAATATTTACATGAAAGCCTGCTTGCTCAACAGTCGTGCAGTTCTGCACTGAGCAGGTTCCTGTATGCGGATTAGGAAGGTCAGTGGCTTCTGTGTTGGACTATGCTGCTACAACTTCGTGTCTGTTGTGGTTTTAAACACTACAAGATTTCAGAGCGGAGAGCTGAACGCCATGTTTATAGCTTCTGTCCTGTGATAAGAGCTGCTGATCTGTCCTGGCGTTGTTGTAGCTGATCTGTCACGGCCTTTCCTCTCCTCTCTTCTAGATGTGTACTGTACAGAGCCCTTCCGCATCCCCTTTGCAGGCAAGGTTGAAGTTTGCTGCTTTGACAAAACTGGAACGTTAACCAGCGATCACCTTGTAGTGAGAGGAGTAGCTGGGCTCAGGTAGGTGATTGTCGTTAGAGTGACTTGCTGTGTTCTCAGCACTCCTCAGGCCCCGCTGAAATCACAGTGGGGAAGGGAAGATAATCGGGGATTCAGAGAGTGAAAGAAGTGGCTTGAACTGGAAGGGGAGAGGGTTGTTAGTCTCTGGCAGCAACACTCAGAAAAAGGCTTTCTGGCCTCTGGATTTCAAAATGTAATTGTCTCGGGGATTTCTCACACGCAGTTTTTATGTAGCTGATATATTTGCAGCCTTTCCGTGTGGTAGCATCCTGCCTTCTCGTTCGCTGCCTTAATGAACTGTGCTAGAAAGCTAGACGCCACAGCAGGGGGATCTCTTGGTCCTTTGATTCTACAGTTATTTAAATGTGTTCAGTCTTCTGTTTTGCGTGTTCTGCTTGAATCAAGTTTGCTCTGGAGAACTGGCAAAAATTATAGGGTTTGGCGCTGTTTGCAGTTGAGACAGAGCCAGGTTTCCCATGGCTTTGATCTTGCCATGAGAAGCTCTGCTGTTTACTGTGTTAGAGTAGATTTTTTTTTTTGCTGGGAAAAATTCCAGGGTTTGTTTGAGATAATGTGAATGGGTCTGTTAACATGGGCAGTCTCTTTTATGTCGCAGGGATGGGAAGGAAGTGACACCAGTATCTGACATTCCTGTAGAAACCCACCGAGCGATTGCTACTTGCCATTCACTTGTACAGTTGGATGACGGGACACTGGTGGGAGACCCGTTAGAGAAGGCAATGTTGATGGCTGTGGACTGGACCCTGACCAAAGGTAAAACCTTCGTGTGTTTGTTTTGGGAGGGTTGATGGTGATAACGCTGCCTTTTGTCAGTTGGTTTGAGCATGAAATTATCTGGTCTCTGGAGATCTCCTGTGCCTCACGCCGGCTTTCTGCAAATTGTGAATTTGACCTAGTGCGGTCCCAGGAACTGGCTTGGGGCAGTGGAAATCCTTGCACTGAGTGTCTCAGGGACAGCAAATAGTAAAAGGCTGTTCTCAGGACTGCAGATAATGCATTCTGCAACCAGTATGCTTGGGTTGGTGCCTTTTGGTTCTAATTAAGCAAACTGCAAAATGGGGGTGTGACTGGCTAGTGCAGATCGCAGTTGTGAAAACACGACAGTGTGCGTTTTAGCACGGTCTGCATGCAGTCTCCGGAGGTTTTCTGCTCTGCTTTCTTGGCTCTGGCACACACAAATAACTAAAGTAAGAATCCTCTAGAAATCCTGAATGCGTATCTCACTGAAACCCATGCTGTTGTGTTTTCTGCTTCTGGATTTTGACCAGTGATAAAACTATAATGGTGTAAATGCACCTTCAACCTGCTGCGTTGCTGTTCATATTAATGCACTTAGACGTTCTGACTGGTTATGTCCCTTAATCCCTGGCATTAGAATTTCCAGCTTTGTATGCTTGTATCTAAGGAAGAAATTCTTATGATCTCGGTGATCTGTGGGTTCCTTTGGGACCTGAAGGGAGGGGTGTTGCTTTTGATACCGAGAAACCTTTCAGGATTTCCTGATCTGTTTGTTTCCAGATGAGAAAGTTTTCCCCAGAAGTATTAAAACTCAGGGACTGAAAATTCACCAGCGCTTTCATTTTGCCAGTGCCCTGAAAAGAATGTCTGTCTTGGCGTCGTATGAGAAGATTGGCTCGACTGACCTCTGTTACATTGCAGCTGTGAAAGGGGCCCCAGAGACGCTGCACAAAATGGTGAGCGCAGCTCTCTAGGAGAGGAAGGGCCTTCTCCAGCACGTGTGCTCGTGCCCTTACACCTCAGTTTGTCCCTGCAAAGTCTGGAGCCTGAATGCAGGACATAGGAATTTCGTCTTGCAAAAGAGCTTGCTGAACCCGTGCCTGAGAACAAACTCCACTGGGGAGTTTCAGTGTGCCCAAATGTGCCTCTTTTCCCTCTCAGCATATTTAATGTGAAATACTGGAATGTGCTACTGAATTGTGTTTGGAACTGTCTTAACATGACTTTTCCCCACATCTTCTCTAGTTGTCTCAGTGCCCAAGCAACTATCATGCTGTCCACACAGAAATTTCGCATGAGGGGGCGAGAGTGCTGGCCCTTGGCTACAAGGAACTGGGGCACCTCACTCACCAGCAGGTATGCCTCTCTTCTTAAGCCTTCAAATTGAGCACCTGTCAAAGGAAACAGATGGCGTAAGCAGGGCTGCAGAAGAGTGAGATCTCTTTTGGTTTGCTGTTGCCCAAAGCTGCAATAGTTGTGTTGATTTTACAATATGGATCTTCTGGGAAGATCGCAGCCTCTGAGTTGTGCTCCCAGCTTTGACTCCCACAGTGCTTCATTGATGCATAATTTTTTCCCCAGTTTGTAAAGCAGGGTCAACTCTCTTCCTTGTAGCAGCTGGGGAGAGGCTTAGCACTGAACTTCTTAGCTGTGAACCTGTTACTGTGTGGGGATGGGCACATGTAACTGTTCTCAGGGCCATCTCTGGAGCTTTTTTCCAAAGAATTCTTTCTGGTAGAGCAGCTGACGGGTTGCTCTGTGCATCTCAAAGCACCAGTTGTCTTTCTAGGGATGCTTTGATTGCCAGGAAGCACCTACTGGAAGACCAGATTGCTGCTCTGAAGCACCAGGTAATGCTGCCGTTACTGATTTGCTTTGGCAGGTGCGAGAGATGAAGCGTGAAGCTTTGGAGTGTGATCTTAGATTTGCTGGATTCATTGTGGTTTCCTGTCCTCTCAAAGCTGACTCCAAATCTGTCATCAGGGAGATCCAGAATGCATCCCACCACGTAAGCATCAGCAGCATCCGAGCCGTTCTGGCAGACTTGGTGTTCAGGGAGTGGAATTTCAGTGCCAGAAACCTTTGTGGAGTGAGGGCAAAGGCTTCCCTGTGATGAAGGCAAGGAAGCTTTGTGGATGTGATGTTACTTTTGTGACGGGATTTGCCTTGATCTAGAGAGAGAAGGCCTTTCTGCAAGGTGCTGCACAGAGCTACATCTCATAGGGAATGTGTCCAGCATGCCTGCTAGGCGGAACTCTTTTCAGTGTAAAGGAGTTTCACTGAGAATGGCCGCTTGCCTTCCCGGAACTCATTTTGACCTCTTGTGCTTTCCCCTCAGGTAGTGATGATAACAGGAGACAGTCCTCTCACTGCCTGCCATGTGGCCAGGGAGCTCCACTTCCTCCAGAGGGAACACACCCTCGTTCTGCAGCCTCCTGTGAGCAAAGGTGACTGATTCCGTGCAGGAAAGGGTTCTGCATTTTGGGGGACAGCAGCCAAAGCCCTCCTGGGACTGTATCCAAGTTAGCCACGTGACGGCAGCGTGGCTGCTTGATGCCGATAATGGAAGCTGCTCACTTGCTTTCCAGAGCCCCAGACAACCCTCTGTTCTTTGCCCTTTTCTTCTCTGAGTGCTATGAGAGCTCTGCCAGCTCCTAACCAAGCCACCAGAGCACCAAAATTAACAAAAACAGCAGCTGGAAGGCCTCTATCTTGTGCAGATTCAGAGGCCAGAGCTGACACAACAGGAGTGAGCTTGTCCATCTGTTAAAGCACGGTGCAGCCTGGGGAAGCTGAGAGCGCTGTGTCACTGTCACTGACTGCCAGGGGCCGCAGTGCAGGGAGTCCACATAAAGACTGCAGCTGGATGGGAGGCAGGGGGTGTCACTGTCACGAGAAGCAGAGGGACCTCATGTCTTTAATGGCGAGGGGCTGCAGACAGCAGGGTTAGCGTACGTTGGGTGTCTGGGAGCGTTACTGACAGCCAGGCACCTCACAGGCGCGTTCATGTCAAGCTTGTGCTTCTCTTTCTAGACTCCAGCTGGCAATGGCAATCCATCGATGGCGCTGTCGTGCTCCCGATCTTGCCAAGCTCCTTGCGAGAGCTGACCCAGCAATACGACTTGTGTGTGACCGGGGAAGGTCTCTCTCACTTGCAGTCTGTGAACAGACAGCAGCTGCTGAAACTTATACCACACGTCCAGGTGTTTGCCAGAGTGGTGCCAAAGCAGAAGGTGAGGGGTTTCAGCTCAGGTAAAACCCAACTTTGGCAGGTTTGCCAGCAGGGCTCACCTGGTGCCTGGGAGCAACACAGATACTAGCACATGATTAGTGCTAAAGCTGTTTTCAACAAACCAGTGTAACCACTCCTGATATCCATGCCAGCTGGCAGCGAGAACCAGAGATCAGGATGTGTCACATAGTGTTCCTAAAGACTCTCCAGCCCATTCTAGCTCTGCATGCATAAAACGAAGCCTGAGGGTGAACCTTTTGGAGGCTGGGTGTGAGGCCAGCAAGTTCCTGCAGAACAGAAGCACTTGACCAAGACAGGTAGCTCAGCCCAGGCTGCCAAGTCTCACTACACAATTCTTCTTGCAGGAGTTCGTGATCACTACATTGAAGAGCCTGGGCTATGTAACGCTGATGTGTGGGGATGGGACCAACGATGTTGGAGCTCTGAAGCATGCAGATGTGGGTGAGTGTGCATGCGGGACTCGTGTGCCCTTGTCTGAGGTTTGCTGGTGTTCCTGAACACAAAACTAGTGTTCATTTCTCTGGTGGTTTGGGGGCTGGGATTGATCTGACCAACATCATTTGAAGAAGGATCTCTCTGCTGGTGGAATACTGCTGTGCATATACAAGCGGGTAGCGGGAATTAGCTGCAAAGCATTTTCCAGGGAGAAAGATTCTTCGTGATTTTTTTTTTTCAAAGCTTTGCTTCAGCAAGTGTAACCCGTCTGAAGTCTCTGTGTAAGCAGCCTGCTCAGCTGGCTCTAGGTGTAGGTAGCAGTTGGGATTTCTCTGTGGTGAAAATGCTCTGCCAGCAAAGGGATTACAACACTTCTCCCTACAGCTAACGTTTTGGTCTTTCAGGAGTGGCTCTGCTGGCAAATGCTCCTGAGAGACTGCCCGAACGGAAGAAGAGACCTCGAGATGGACCCAGTGATGGGAGGCCTGCTTTGCTGTCAATGGGGAGCGGGACTGTGAAGCCCACGTCCCGTGGTGCTAAGCACAGAGTCATGTCCCAAAGAGAGGAACAACTGGCCATCCAGAGGGTTGGTAACTAGATGTTTAAACGCCTGTTAACTTATCCTTGCTCTTGGTTCTTCCTCACGTTTACTGCTAATTCGTGAGAACTGGAAACGGTAGGATGTACTGGGAAAAGACCAGCCTCTCTGGTGTCTTGTTATCCTGAAATAGAATGATTTGGGCAGGGAAGATGCTGCTTTGCTAGGCAGCTCTCAGGCTCCAAGAATGAAGATTTCTCAGCCTCACCTTGGAACTGGGGTGTGGGGGGAGGATAGGGAAGACTGTCATCAGTCCAGGTTGTGAAAGTGGGGTGTGAATGCGTGTCTTTCTCTTACTGGCCTGCAGGAGCGGATTAGTCAGGTCCTGAAGGATTTGGAAGAGGAGCGTGTGCCAGTCGTGAAGCTGGGTGATGCCAGCATTGCAGCCCCCTTTACCTCCAAGCTCTCCTCCATTCAGTGCAGTAAGTGCAGGGGGGTAGCTGAGCAGTTGGCGTGGATCTCCATGTGTTCACATTCCTCAGTGAGAATAAGTCTGGATTTGAAAGAAGCCCCAGAGGGCGTGGGGTGGTGAGAAATGCTCCCAAACCCATGGCTTTGCCAGTTGGTTGCATGGAGGAACCTTGTGGAGGGTTCTCAGATGGGGATGCTGTGTACCGCGCCTCTCTGTACTGCTGCAGAAGAGGAGGAGACTGAGGGACAAAGCCCCCAGACTTGTTTTGTTTCCAATCGCTTCTTCTTGCTCCTTAGTCTGCCACGTGATCAAGCAAGGTCGTTGCACACTAGTGACAACACTCCAAATGTTCAAGATCCTTGCCCTGAACGCCCTGATCCTTGCCTACAGCCAGAGCGTCCTCTACTTGGAAGGGGTGAAGTTCAGCGACTTTCAGGCAACTCTACAGGGTCTGCTGCTGGCTGGCTGCTTCCTTTTCATCTCCAGGTCAAAGGTACGGGGGGGGACATGCATTAGGACAGTGGCTGGTTGGCATCAGTCATATCAGAAATAACGGAGGAGTCTCTCTCTCCAAAAAAAAAAAAAAAAAAGCTGTTTTAATAAATTAATAGCCCAGAATGCTCCGGGGGTGAGGGTTTTAGTTCCACTGCGCTTGGGAAACTCCCAAGGCCAGTGCTTGCTTAAGGGAACATCTTGTGGTTGTGGGCGCAAGCAGCTTTGTTCAGCTTTGGGAAGAAGAGGTGGGAAGGGTATTGCAGATAAATGGTTCAATGGAAGCTGTTACCCACACCAGCCAAGCTGTGAGCCTTATGTTCGTTTGCATGAAGTGGAATCCTTGCAGGCATTTCCTGAGAAATGAGATTGTGCTGGACAACTGCATAGGGGTGGTCAGAACTGTTCTAGTCAACCCTGCTTGGTTTTTGCTCCCAGCCTTTGAAGACGCTGTCCAAGGAGCGCCCGCTGCCAAACATCTTTAACCTCTACACGGTCCTGACGGTGCTGCTGCAGTTCCTGGTGCATTTCCTCAGCCTCATTTACCTGTACCGCGGTGCCCAGGTGCGCAGCGATTCCAAGTAAGTGTCTGTTCCTCCGGCACAGAACACATTTTCTCCAGCTGCTGCTAAGCAGGAGGGTGGAAAAGACACCACAGTGCTCTTTCTCTGAATGCTCTGTTGAGCACACTGAGCATTAGGAGTTTAAAACGCGCAGAGAAAGCGTGCTGTGCTGTACGTTGAGTGTGCTGGCAGCAGCCCAGCAGGGCAAGGATGATAGAAGTGGTGGGAATATGGTCTGTGATACATTGCAGTTCCAGTGGTCTCCTGGCCCCAAACTGATGAGGTGGGTTACTGGAAAGCTTTTTTTTTTTTAAAACAAAACAAAACAAAACTTTTCCACTTGATTTTTGTTTTGTGGCCAAGAGCCCCATGCTTAATTGTGCTTGCAGCACATGCAGCTCCGCTCTCAGCTGTGCAAGCATCCTTGTGTCAGAGGGAGGGCTGCTGCTAATGGGAGCCACACCAAAGTTTGGGAACAACCTGCTGCTGGCCAGCAGAAGTTGTGCGTAATTTAAATAAATCAATGTCAGTGGGGCGAGGCAAGGGAAGCTCTGTTCCCGGTGATCCTGAGTCTGGTCCGCTGACGTTCAGCTTTGTTCTCTTTCAGACGGGAGGAGTTTGTGGATCTGTACAAGGAGTTTGAGCCCAGCCTCGTGAACAGCACTGTGTACATCATGTCGATGGCAATGCAGATGGCCACCTTTGCTATTAACTACAAGGCAAGCCGTGTTTACTTGCATCTCTAGTAGAACTGGAGGAGTGATTTTACAACTAAGATACCATAGAACAAAGCAATGCTCTTGCTTTTCTGCAGAGAAAAGCTCCCTCTCTTTGCACCAAGTCAGAATGAGCCACGTGTCCCAAACCATGTCAGGAACTGCTCTGTCCCCTAGCGTGAACATGCCGCCAGCGGGCGAGCAGAGTGTCACTTTTGCTCATGTTTTTTTCCCTGCTGTGTTTCAGGGCCATCCTTTCATGGAAAGTCTGCAGGAGAACAAGCCTTTGCTGTGGAGCATCATCCTTTCAGGCCTTGCCATTGTGGGCCTGCTCACTGGCTCTTCTCCAGAGTTCAATGAACAGTTTGGCTTGGTGGAAATCCCTACTGAGGTGAGCAGGCAACATTTCTCTGTGCCTACTGCATTTCACACACAGTTTCCACAGGGAGGACAGGAATCGGTCTGTTTTCAGAAACTCTGAAGGAATCTAAAGGGTTTTAGCAGACAATAACTTACAGGAATACCAGCTACCTGGATAGCTTTAAGTAGAGAATGTGGTAGCAATCTTCCTGGAGCACTGGGGTACCTGTAGCATGGTGCAAAAGCAAGTTCAAGCTTCTAGTTAAGCAGTTGCTGCAGAGGTACTCTATTAAAGCGCCTCAGAGCAGAGGTTTTGTTCTGCTGGGAAAGTCACTGAAGTGGGGGGAGGAGAAGGGGCTAATCACTTGTTTGTTTCCTAGTTTAAGATTGTGATCACGGAAGTGTTGCTGGCTGACTTCTTCCTCGCCTTGTTAGTGGACCGAATTCTTCAGTTTCTGCTGGGGAGCGCAAAACTTAAAGTGCCTTCCTGAAACCAATTACAAGGTCCTCGCCCCCAGCAGTGCTACACGAAGGACAGCACCCAGGGCCGTGTTTTGACATCACAAGAATCATCTTTACTGTTTTAACAATAACTCTGATCCTGTTCAGAAACAGGCATGGGGAAGCTTTCTTCCGTATCCCGTGGAAACCACCTCTGTGAAACAAGACCTGACTTTTTAATGTTTCCGGGACACGCCACCACCTGTCGGGAGTTTTGTACTGCCCTGTTTGAGGAAACGTTTACAGAATTTGGTTAACTAAATCAAAATCGCTGTATTTTGAAACATGTTTGGAACTTCCTTTTGGGGGGCTGAAAGCTTTGTGATGTTTTTAATAGACAGCGAGACGAAGCACAGGAGTAAATCAGCAGTAAACTAAAGATTAGGCTCAAAGGCAAGAGTTCTTACATGACAGTAACGCTAAATGCTCTTGCACGAGCTAATGTTCAGAATAAAGGGTTGACAAAGCATAGGAGAACACCGCCAGGAACTCCTATAAAGAGACTTTGGTGAAGCCCTCTAATTCAAAAGCATTACAAAAATATTTTGGCAGTTGAGAAGAGAAACGCATTTATTTTTTCTTCCTCAGTGATTCCTGTAATTGGATATCGATTAGGTTTCTTCAGGTACCCTGAACTTTAATCTGTGAGAGAGAGGAGCTCAGACCAGCTTGGATGTTTGTGAGCACTTTACATCCTCACGGGACTGGTAGATCCCGGTGCTAGCAAATGCTGGGTGGGAGTCTGGCAGCAGCTGTCCTTTCCACTACAAAAGCATAATTGTACTGAAAACAACAACAAAAAACAATCAGTCAAGGCAAGACACAGGTATTCAAGAAATTCAGAATGTTGCCACCAAAACGGGGGTGTGGTAAAAGCAGCCGGCTTACCTCTTTCTCAATGTCAGCAAGTGACTTAACATTCAGCTCTGCAAGAAGAGCCTAAAATGGGCATTAAATGTTTCTAGGTAAGCCTAGTTAGGAGCTGGGACTAACCAGCAGCACGTCAGCACCTTAACCAATACTCACGTTACTGCCAAAGCTGAGGGAGCTTTCAAATTTGGGATGTAGTGTGAAAGGTACCCCATCCATAGCTGAAAAGAGAAGCGAGCGGCAGGGGCTTTAATAACGTCAAAGGAGACCTTCTGAAAACACTCAGGGTGCCACACTGAGCAGCCGAGGCCATCTTAGCACCTCGAGAAGAAAAACTTTGCACGAGAGGCCAGTGATGTGTCTTAATGCGAGCCAGGAACAGCTTTCAGGGAGAAGTCTCTCACTAAAAGAAGCTTCCTCTAAAGATTTTGCTCAACTGCAACGCTTAAAAGGATCAGCTGTGCAGAAATAACAGTGCATGAGCCAACACTCTGATTTCAGTTGAAGTTCTCTTAAATAGGGGTAGGCTTTGCTTTACGCAGCTCCTCAGTGCGTGGCAGATGAAGGGCGAGCTTACCTGAGAGGTTGTAGATGCCGGAGCCGTCATCCACCGAGTTGGGTAGTGTGAAAGAAGCTCGTTTGGTGCCACTCCGAGCCAAGGGCCTCTCTGGTGCCCTGTGGGACACCAGAATTAACTAAAGGCTCACCTGGACGCTGCATTAAAACGCAGCTGACCCTACAGGGTGGGAACCACGAGGTGGCAGCAGCAGGAGCTGTTCCCAGCGCCGGCCAGGTCCAGGTAAGACTGGAACCGTTTAAACGCATACATACTTCTGCTCCGAGTCCGCAGCCGGCTGCAGCGAGAGCTGCTTCAGCCCCAGGCTGACGGTCCTGGGGCTGGGGACCGGCGCGAGGCTGGATTTCGGCACCGGCCCTTTTTTACACCAGACAGCAAAGCCACCCAGTTCTCTAGGGAGGGGGGGGGGAAAAAAAAAACAAGAAAGGGCGTTTTGCAGCAGAAAGCTGGGAAGGGTGGGAGCACGGGCGAGGGGCGCAGCCTCCCTACCCGATCTTCATGTAGTGCGGGATGGCTTTGCTCTTGCTGCTCAGCTTGATGTCGAAAACAGCCGTGTCGGCGGCACTGAGCGGCTGCAGCCTCACGTACACCCGCTTCTTGCGGGACACCCCGGCGCCTGCGGGGGGGAAACAGCGGGCAGCAGGGGCTGGGGGCTGAGCTCCGGGCCCCGTTGTCCCCCCCCCCCCCCGGACACTTACGAGGCTCCGGGAACTCGGGGACGCGGCTGTAACCGGTGGGCTGTGGATTCCGCTCGCTCAGCACCTGCACGTCGGTCACCACGGGGCCGGTTGCTGCCTGCATGGGATGGGGGGGGCTCGGCACCGGGATTTGAACCGGGATGGGGACCAGGATCGGGACCAGCTTGGCACTGAGACCTGGACTAGGACCGACTCGGCCCCAGGATGAGGACCGGGGCCTCAGCACCGGTACTGGGATCAGGATCGGGACTGGCTCAGCCCCAGGATGAGGACCGGGGGCTCGGCACCGTTACAGAGACCAGGATTGGGACCGGCTCGGCCCCGGGGCCTCAGCACCGGGACCATGGGAGGCTCGGGACAGGGACCTGGACCGGGGGGGGGGGGGAACTCGGCCCCGGGACTGGGACCAGGATCAGCACCGGGTGCTGGGTCTCGGGCCCCGGCCCGGGATCGAGGGCTCGGGACCGAGACCAGCTCGGCACCAGGACCGGGGGACTTCACCCCCCTCCCGCCGCGCCCCCCTTGCCCCGCAGCCTTGCCCGCTCCCCGTACCTGCCCTCCGGTGCTCACGCACAGGTACCCGCCGCCCTTGTGGCCGAAGCCCTTGCCCAGGTTGGCCGCGGCGCCCTCCACGCTGGTGGTGAGCTGCGGGCACGGGGAGGGTGAGGCCGGGGCCGGGCCGCTCCGTGCCTCCCCCTCGCCCCCTTCTCCCCCCCCCAGCTCACCACGCTCCACCCCGCGGGGGCCGCCTCGGGCGTCGCGGCCCAGCCCACGCCGCTGAGCGGGGCCGGCGGCTCCTCCGCCGCCGCCGCCGCCATGGCCGCCGCCACTTCCGCGTTGAGGGGCGGCTCCGCCCCCACCCCGCTTTACCGCGCGGCTATTGGCTGACACCGAGCGCGGCGCTGAGGCGATTGGAGGCGGCGCTTTGAGCGACGCGCAAAGCGACCAATGAGCTGCGACAGACGCCGAAGGCGGAAGAGAGCCGTGTTTATTGAGCGGCCCGCGGCCCGCGCCTGCTCCCGGTCCCGGTCCCGGCTCCCTCAGCCCTCCGGCGGCGCCGGCCTCCGCGGGTCAGCGAGGAGCTTGCGCACCGGCGAGTCCTCCAGGCGCCGGAAGGTCCGTGCCGCTGGAAGAGAGGGGCACAGAGAGGCCGTCAGCCCCCGGTTGGGTGGTAACGGTCCCGGTAACGGTCCCGGTAACGGTCCCGGTGGAATCGGCGCTTACCCAGGTGCTGCGACAGTCCCCGCAGGTACTGGCGGCCGTCCTCACCGAAAGCCCGCAGCAGCTCCACCGCCTGCCGCAGTTCGTCGAGCTGCAAGAGGCCGCGGGGCTCAGCGAGGAGGGGCGGAAAGGGGCACGGGGCGCGGCAGCGCAACTCACCACCAGCTCCACGCACTTCAGGACCTCGCCCTGCGCGTCCAGGATCTCCTGGTAGTTGGGTTTGCTGCTCAGGACCTCGGCCTGAGACGTCTCCAGGTAGTTCGGAGGCTCTGCGAGTCCTTGATTAGCCTTGCACTCCTCCAGCTGCCTGGAAAACAAGGCGGTAGCGTCGTGCGCTGCCTGCGGCATCGCTCGGAGCAGGCTTCTGTGTTTCTTTTCCTGCCAGAAAGTTCTCAGATACCAACGAACGTAACAATCCGCACGCACCTGGCTATTTCTTCAGCGCCTTTCTGGTAGCGCTGTAAGAGCTCATCCCAAGCCTGACATTCAGCAGAAAACCTAGGGAGAGAAGAAAAGAGGTCTGCACGCGACCGGCGTTCCCTTTGTAAGGTTAAATTACAACACTCGCCCCCAGAAAGCAGAGCCAGAGAACTAAACACACCACAAACGCACCCTAACCCTCTATGAAAACCCGTTTTGGTCTTTATACAGTCTCAGAGCGCACACAGCCCATCTTACCTGGCGATATGCTCCTTGGCTTGGGCCACTGACTCGTCTGAAATGGAATCCAATGAACCCCTAAAGCAGAGAAGTGCAACACCAGTACGATATACAGAGAGAAAACACTTGTGTATCATCACAGAGGGCTCGGGCGACTGCTTAGTGCTTACACAGCAATGCTTTAAACTGCACAGCACAAAAGAGAAAAGCCTCTTGGACCTCCTGAAGGAAAATAACACCCCTGTAAATATTCACTGGACTGTTTGCTCGGCCATGTCATTGCCCCCTAGGAAGCCTGGCACCCACAGGCAACAGGTTGTTCACCGTTTGCAAATTGAGACGTCTGGGCAGGGCCATGAAGTAAAAACAGAAAAATAATAAACTAGAGATGAGCCAGGCGAGTCCTTACATTTCAGTCTTCTCTACGCAGGTCTTCAGCGTTCCATCTAGTTTCAGTTTCTCTATGTATCGCTTCAGGTCTTCTGAAACCGAGTTGACTGGAGAGGAAAACAAAGTAAGATGGAACAACGCTTGTACCTACAGAATTCGTAATACCGAAAAGCAAAGCTGCTACCTAACCTGCACAATACCAGCCTGATTCCTCGTCAGAAGGCATTCTAGTTATTACTCATGCTGCCTCTAAAGGAGTAACTCATCTCTGTGACCATAGTTCAGCGTGTCCATTTGTCTTCCCCCCCAAAAACCGTGGTCGTGCGCTGGATCTTACAAAGACCATCATTCAGGTAATTTTGGCAGCACCTGACCCCTCCAACCCCTCTTCTCAAAGGCATCTGGTTTCATCTCAAGACAATGACAGCGAAGACTCGGTATTTAAAACCTTGGGATTTTACCCCTGCTTTGTGATGCACATAATGCAACTTACCGTTAGCTTTGAAAGCCTCAGGACTAAAACCCTCTGTCTGCTTCAAGACGTGTTCAAGTTTCTGCGCAGAAAACTACAAGAACATAGAAAAGGTCTTAGCACCCTTTAATGTGCTATATGACAAAGTTAAACAGGTCACCCCTAAGCTCTATATGCTGTATGACTGCTCTTTTTTTGCCCCCTTAAACACCTGTGTAAGGTTAGACCTTCTGCTGTAAGCTTGTGGGATGACTCGTTACTGAAGGACAAAGGAGAGCCTCCTTCCCTGCCCCTACCTCACAGCTCGGTTACAGGAATCAGAATGTCAGAGAAAGTTAAGAGAAGAATAACGCACTTCTACAACAGAGAAGCTTACCTGGAAACTGGACAGCAACAGCACAGAAAGCCGATCTGTCTCTGGCAGATCAAGGCTAATTGACTCGCACAATTCTGAAAAATAAAATTTAGAAACAACTTTACGCCAAGCCACAAGCAGCTGAAATCATTCCACAAGACACTTGTTGTACATGTGTGCCATCTGCAGGACACGGAAGGAGAAGGGAAAAGAGGCAGAAAGACCTCCTAGCAAGAAAAATCCTCCTTAAGGCTCAGCCATAGAAGTAAAAAGGCAGAGACTGCAAACAGGGGTTTACAGAAGCCATTAGCACGGCAACCTCCTTTTAACTTCAAGTACCTGGACCTCAGAGGCCATTGCCAACACAGCCATAGGCTAGTAGCTTGGAATAATGCAATTACTCTGTAATTACAGTAAAAACCATTCCATGAAATCAGATTTCAACTTGCAGCAGGCTACCGCATGAGTTTTTTGAGAGAGTTCAATAACGGGAGGCAGAAGAGCATTACCAGTGACATCCTGGTGAAAAGGAGGCAGAGATTTCCGACGTTTTGTCCCCTTCAGGCTTGAACGACGCCAAGAGCGACGCTTGGCTTGAGGACTGACAAGGAGCGGGCTTTTCCTGGGGCTTGGACTTCCACGGGATCTTTTCCTTGTACCTGCTCCAGCGTTCACAAGGGAACTAACGTTCTCCTTGCTAACAGCAGTTACGTCAGGTGCCTTTACGGGTTGCTCAGCATCCCCTTTCTTTTCTCCAGGGTCAGGTTCTGAGAAAAACGCGCACGATCACCACATTGCTAACGCCAGCAGGAGAAGGACAGAGAGAAACGGGCTTTTCCTGAGGGTTTAAACGTACAGGGCCTTGCTCAGAGCAGCAGCAGTGCGGCGTGTGAGGGTTAGATCAGCACCTTTTCCTCACAGCACCCCAGGACTGCTGCTGCCCGCGGCCTCCCCTACCTGGCACAGCACCGTCAGCCGCACAGGGGGATCCACCGGGGGATGTCTGAGGGAAAAACGGTCCCGCAAACGTTACCACACGCTGCGGGGCGGCCCCGCCGCCCCCTCAGGCCGCCCCCGCATCGCTCCAGCGCTCACCTCCTGCCCCGCCGCCCGCTGCGGCATCTCCTCGGACCTGCAAGAACGCTGCGGTCAGGCTCACAGCGGCCGCGCCCCGCTGCCCACCCCTCAAAACCCCCGGTTCCGGTCCCGGTCCTGTCACTCACCGGCACCCGGTGGACTCCTCCGTCCGCGCCAATATGGCGGCCCCCGCTGCCCGCCGTTGGGCGCGGGGCACGTCGGGAAATGGCGGCTCCCTGAGGAGGGCGCATGCGCGCGAGCTTCTCTCAGCGTCCTCCCACCCACCCCCCACCCCCAGCCCCTCACGGAAAGGCGGGAAAGAGGAAAAATAAAAAAAATAATAATAATAAAAAAAAAGGCTTTGGAAGTTTATTATCTTTGATAAAATCTCAACTGAAAGTGGTGGTCTTTGTATTAACAGCGGCAGAAATGCACAGAACCAAGGTGGGGGGGGGGAGGGGGGGAAGGCGGTTTTACACTAGACATTAAATTAGGATTAGGGGTGACACAGGATGGAAGGGGCTACCCGAGAGCCAAGTCCAGTGAGAGTTTTGGTAAAGCAACGTTCTGATTAATCAGCTCAGAATGAAGTCTAGGTAAGAAAAGCTTATTTTCCTATACAAAATTACAATACAGAGAACGCATACAATTACAATACAGGGGGTTTAATCGTTAGTATCTATCAGCTAGAACAGAAATCTCAGAGTAAAAAACTTTATGGAAATTAAAATAAGTCAATTTTCTTAAGCTGTAAAACTTGAGACAAACGCCAAGTTCTAGAAGAGACACTTTCAGATTCTTACCATAAAATTGATATTTAAAAAAATGAATTTGGTTAGGAAAATGAAGCAAGTTCTTTTAAAACAATTTCACATCCCAATGGGCATAAGTAAAAAGAACTCAACTGCGTGAGGCTGAGAGGTAGAGAGGTATCATTGTAATCACAATCTTCTATTGGTTCCAGGGTTTTTCTGAGGTAATTAGCTGTGTGTCAAGTTGTATAAACAAGAGTATTGGCAAAAGAGCAACATTGACAAATTACACTAATGACCTCTTTCCTCTCATCAATAGGTCCTAAAAACTTAATTAGACGCATCCGAATTAACACTTCCAGGATCTCCAGCAGGTGAAGTGATTGATGAAGGGGTGGTAGCATCCTGCCAGCTGCCATTAGCCTGAAGGTAAAATAAACATCATTTAATTAGATCTTTTAAGAAACTACTTGCAGACAATAAAGTATGCCTTTATATGCTTAAACCTTACAAGTAACAGTGCTTATGAAATCAAATAGTTGTTATTTCCTGGCAAAGAACAGTCCAGGAACATCCCATAACACCTCCTCCCCACCCCACCCCGATTTTACAGTAGCATTCTTACTGCCATCTGTTTGTGGCAAGAATAAACCCAAAACTTCTACTTTCAGCTTTTTCCTGTCCCCACAACAGACATCTCAGGGGGTAGGAAATGAAGTTAATGTTTATTTACAGATCAGTAGCCAATCTCAGGCATGAGTTTTGCTTCTACTAAAGTAATACTTGAGTACACCTTACATCTATGCGCTGCGTCGTGTACAAAGGATTCCCCACAATTGTGTCATATCTTCCTGTCTGGTGTATGACATGATGCAAGGAATCCATCTATAACAAGATCCCACAGAATAACAACAATAAGAGAGAAAAAAAAAAGTCAAGTCAAAGAAATGAAGTATTATGAGTGGGATTACCTATTTTATTTTAAAACTTTAAAGTTTTCTTTGCAGCTTCTTGCTATTAACTGAGCTATACTTAACTAGGTCATTAAACAGAATTAGAACCTGGTATCAAGCCTACTGTCACATACAGCTTTTCATAGAACAACTAGGGTTCCTGTGAGAGGAACAAATTCTGTGCAGTTCCAGTGCATTTAGGAATTCATAAGAAATTCATAAGAAACAGTGCATCTGACAATACCATTAATCAGAAAAACTACAATGCTACACAAAGTTCTACATATACAGAGCAAGACTGACTCTAAAATAAGGAAAAAACAGTTCAGTAATGTAAATTTGAAGGATGGAAGAATACCAGTAGGTTAATATAGATCTTACTCATTTTAAAGGGTCTGGTTGCAGCAGAAAACGTACATTTGAGCAGGTTTGTTTCTTGACTCATTTCAGCATTTTGACTCTAGTCACTTCTTGCATTCTGGTCAGTGCTAGCTAGTGAACCAAAAATCCATCCTTATCTGATATTAAGAGAATCTAGTTTTAAAAAACCTGCTTACCTGCGACTGCACATTGCCTCCCACTGGGGAGCTCTGGTAGGAAGTCAATGACTGCAAGTTTATAAACGAATCTCCGGAATTTGTCATCTTAAAAGAGCCAGAGGAAGCTTAAGAAAAAAACAAACAAAAACCACTTTGTAATGCAAAAGCATAGATACTGTAGTACTCCTAGACAAACTAAGTTTAACAGAAAAAGAAATCCTGTGACAGGTTCAAAAAACAGTAGTTCATGGTACTTGTCATCATAGGAAATAAGTAGAGACTTTTCAAGCAGACACTCTCCTCACTAGCACTCTTGCTTACCTGAATTTGGTGTAGATGGAGAATTTGCCTGGTTGCCTTGAGCCACAACATTTGTTGCATCTACAGCTGTTTTTGCAGCATAAATATTGGCTTCTTCTTGGAACTTCCCCATGTTTTTTTTGTATCGAATTCTTTTGTTACCAAACCAGTTGGAAACCTGGAGACATATATCCCTGTTAGCATTCGATCAAACTAATAGATTTACACTGTATTCACAAGTTACTCAAAGGCAGCATTTTAAAGCAGGCTTCAAGCAGAAAATGCACCATACTAAACCCTTCAGAATAACCTAAATGCTGTGTACTATTTCACAGCAGTGAGTGAAGCCTCTTGCTAGCTACTGGGGACAAAACAACACTATTTAAGAAAAGAAGGCACTTAATTTAACTCCAGATAAAATCCTTCATACCTGTGAAACTGTGATGCCACCTTTCTTTGCTAGCTCTTCTTTGGCCTCTTCACTGGGGTAAGGATTACTCAGATGCGAATAAAAGTATTCATTCAGTACTTCTGTTGCCTGTTTGCTGAAGTTACGTCGTTTACGCCTATCAAAAGAGCACAATTATTCCTACTTAGACCACGTGACAGAGTAGACCTGACAGAGAACAACAAGCCAGTGGTCTACTCTAAAGTATATCCCATTTGAAGGAGAACATAAGAATTGCACGGAATTAATCAGATGTTAATGTCAAAGCAAGCATACTTTAGCAGGCAGAACAGGTGGCAAGTTGTCAATACTTGAACTAAGTCAACACTGGGAATGACAGACTCAAGGCTCCTTATGCAGTCATTGGCAGCGAGCAACAAAGAAAGTCCAGACTTAAACATCTGTTATCGCTAGATTGTGTTTTCACAGTACCTTGCATCAAGAAACCGTGAACGCAGGATCATTACTGCCTCGCACGTGCTCTGCTTCAGTTGCATCTGGATGGTGCTGAATTTGCCATGGATTATGTTCACCATGCGCTCTATTTCTTTTGGCGAAATTGGTCTTGTTCTACTCTGTTCCCTAAGCAGGTTCATAACGTGGGTAGTAAACTCACTGCAGGCCTGAAAATAAATACATTTGTATCGACAAACAATAAAATACCCCGGAATTAATTTCCCCAACAAGAATACATGTCCAAAAACTTTAGAGGAGTTTCCATGTTTCAGTTTTACTTTTATTTACTCTTACAAAACGCTGCAACAAAGATAAACGAGACATTTATTATCTTTAGTTTGATGTCCAGTCCCTCTATCTTCACCTTACTTCTGTAACACTGAGATAAGTTTTCAACCAAATTTGATATCCTTGCATTCATCTGAATTTATTATGCTTCCTGTTCTGTTCTTAAAACCAACACCAAAGGAAAAAACGGTTATTTTTAATTGAGATGATAAAAACTCTTCCATGCAGAAAGATCACCTGTTCATATTTCTCTAGCTCAGAGTGGTATATCTGTCGGATCTGTGACAGCTTGGCCCTGTAGTCAGAGTGTTCAATGCTATTGTCATTTGGACAGCCACCTGATGTTGCTGCTACAGCCATTGGTCCTCCTCTTCCTCTTTTCTCGGGCCCGGAGACACCCTCTGCCAGCAACATGTTATCTAGTCTCATTAGTTGAGCATCGGGGGGATCTTCTTCCTGAATACCACGAATACTTAACACTAGATAAATATAAAGAGGGAATCAAAAGATTATTTCTGAAACAGGAAAGAGCATCCACTTCAGATCTGGTAGAGCATTTAAACACCCTTCACAGGCTTTAGAGGACTTCTTGAGGTCAAGGAAAAAAAAAGGAAGCATTAACGAAGCCAGGAGACAGCACATCAGAAGAAAACATCGGTCAGATCGAGAGACATGAAATCACAAGGTGAGTTTTCCAACGCATGCAGATAATAAGACTACTCGGGGTCCTACTAGTTTACACTCCATACACATTTAGAAATGATTTTAGGGCTCACGGACTAGCACTCCTGGCAGCCTGTAAAAATTAGGAGATTCTTACAGAGCAGCTGACCACCTATCAGCCTGCTGCCTGGCTGCTTGCATGGTCCTCAGCAGTAATCGGTACTGGATTATGAAGACAGACTGCAGTAGGTGGACAAAAGCCCTGAACCACTACAGCTGCTACATTTCCAAGTCCAGGAACTGAAAAGAACACCACACCACTGTAAGGTCCTGCTGAAATCTGTCCACAGGGGACAAGTTTGACCTGGGCTGCTTAATATGCCAAGGACACAATTATAGTGTACAACAACAGACTACGTTTTGTCCTATTAAAATCTGAAAAAATAAGAAAATATGGACGAGAAGCCAGTTTCATTACGCTTATATCCAACAAAGCCAGACTCTGTGCTCAGATTACTCAAGACTGATTCTGAGCAAGTTTGTTTTGAAAACTTAATTTCCCAGTTTTTGACAATTTATCATGAACTCCCTTAAAAAAAAACAAAAACTCATGAGATACTGAGTCAATTCAAAAAACGCCAAGAGCTCTTTGCCTTTTAATTGGATTTTAATTGCTAGACAATTTTAGTTTAACGAACAGTTGGTCTTAATCTTGTGAAGCTACAAAACTCAAATGACCTTTTCCAAATTTTAATCAGCAGGTTAACAGGAATATTTTATTCCCTACCAAAGCTAAGCACAAAACATCTCTTGTTATGCATAGATGCTAGTATGAGGGCACAAGAACAATGTGTATGTACAGAGACATTTAACATAGGCATTTATAGTAATATTCAGCATTTTATAGGCAAACTAGCACGTTTTGAAAAAAAAGCAGCGCGCCAGGTGCACAACTTTGAATGCACAAACAGTCTGAACTTACAATCACATTGCTGAACGTGATTTTTTATATTGATAAATATATTATATGATAAAATATTATATTTTGCAGGCCATACAGAAATTACTACACAGTTCTGAAGAAAAGAGAGCATTTGGGGTGGCTGCAGATCTTCTCTCTGTCACAACAATTAAGGTCTTCTCCAGGACACCCCCGAGCTCTTTGCAACCAGAACAAGGTAAAGCAAAAGCAGCTAAAATGTAGCACAAGGGATGGCCACTAAATATAACTGTTGAACTCCAGTTACAACAACAAGGGAGGTGTCCTGGTTTTGGCTGGGATAGACTCAGTTTTCTTCACAGTATCCGGCACGGTGCTGTGTTTTGGACTTGGAAGGAAAATAGTGTTGATATATATTGTTGACCCAAACTGACCAAAGGGGGGCTGCTGTTGCTCGTAGACTGGCTGGGCATCAGTCAGCTGGGTGTGTTTTACATCACTCGGTTTGGTTTTGTGTTTTTTTTTCCCCATTTCTTCCCCCCACCCCTTTTCTTTCTTAACCTTTCTTTATCTCAACCCACGAGCTCTCACACTTTTCCCTTTTTCAGTTCCCTCCTCCATCTCACTGGGGGGCACTGAGCAAGTGGCTGTGCGGTACTCAGCTGCCTGCCGGGTTAAACCACAACAGGAGGGGCCTGTTAAATATGTAAAATGTTAGTTGATTTTCTAACCATTATGTAATTAAAATGAGAATATCTTAAAAATAATAGCAGACCATCTACAGCATAAACCCGATGGTACCGAATGAACAAGAAACAGAACAGAGAAAGGGCTCTTTTTTCCAGAAGGCCTTGGCACAGCAGAGAATGCTCCTTGTTTTTTGCTTTATTTTTTAACAAAACCCACTTTAAACTGTTTGGACTGGCAAGTGTAAGTTTGGAGGAACGGGTATTTTGGTGCGGTGTTCTTATTTGAATGCGTTTCTGCCAAACACCTTTTTATGCACATTATGATGCATATCAGCATACCTCATGTTGAAGTCAAGCTCCCAGCTGCAGCTTAATTTTATGTCACTTGTCTAATTATGGTAATTAGACATTAGTTATCATCAATTACACATAAGCTCATCTCAAGCTGACTGCTGAAAAGCATGTATAAAGCACTTCCACAATCTCAAGGGAAGAATCCGGTTGGCTGGAAGAATCTGGTAAGTCACAAGAAACTAGAGAGGAGTTAACTACCACTAACATGCTGTAAACTGCATTTTCAACCCAGTAGTTCAAGGGTTTATTGAATGAACTCTTTCAAAGATGAACAGAGCTAAGGATCAATGAATGCAAGCAGCTCAGTCAGTCCGACCCACTCTCTCGGGTTGATTTCAAACTTTTTTTGGCATAACTGCATCTTAATTTGCCTGACAGATAAAATACAAGTTCTACAGAAATCATTAGCACAGATACTGCCTTTAAAGTAATGCCATCATCTCCTGGAATGGATACCTCGTGCTTGAACTTTATCTTTACCCCTAGCATCTTCACCCGGTGATAGTATTTGTACAGATCATAACTTACATGAGATTCAGTCAAAACTACCTAGTCAGTGAATTCATAACCGTGTTTGCTGCGTGCAGCAGCTGATTCTAATTTCCGAGTACAAGAGCTGCAGTCAGTTGTCTACCCGCCTCCCAGAGTTGATGATCTCAACAAAGTGACAAAATGGGAGAGTAAAACCTTTGCCACTGTAGGAATGCCGTGTTCACACCAGCTTCTGCAAGTCTCTTTCGACAGTCTAGCAAGAACAATTCCAGAAGTACGCGCTGTACCAGTAAGCAGTTTGTCAAGGGAGCTTCCTCTGCCCTGTGAGCTTTTGGCATGCTCTGCAGGTCAGGCATCACCCCCTTTCTGCACACAGTCCTGATACATGGCAAACTCCTGCTGGCATTGTGGCTTCTGTAAAAACTAGATTGGATTAAACAATAAGGATTCCAAAAGGAGAGAGCTTACCACTTTTAACCAAGCATACTAATCGACAGACTTGTTAAACACGCGTGTCCTTACCTACTGATTGTTTTCTACTGACTCACAATGCTTAGAAGGCCAGAAAGAAAACTTCCCACTCTCAGCAGCCTTCTGACCATCAGATTTTTGAAGTTCCCACAACACTTTAAGAACATAGCATATGACAGCTCTTTACTAATACTCGGAGCTTTGAGTCAAGATGCTAAGACACTGGAGCATGGGTACAGCAAAAGCATCAGGAAAAAACACAGCTGCTCCCAACAGTTCTGGCAAAGGCACAAAGAAGCTCAGTAACTATGTAATTCTTTGGCTGCCTTTAAATACAAGCTTTGAGAAAATACAAATTATCCATTTTATTTCCTACCTGTTGAGGGGACAGCTGAACACTGGGTTTGCCCTTCCACTAAACCAGTTACTGCACAGTTAGTGTTTTATAAAGTCCTCGTGTAATGGTATGTTTAAATATTTCACAATATTTCACTTTTATGAATGCTTAAGAAAACCCTAGACTGGATCAAAACGCCTGAAGAGTCGCTCCTGTCACAAGCACTAATATAATATTGTGCATTCTCTTGCACATCACCTACCAGATATTCATCAAATATGTAAAATAATTATACTAAGCAAAATGAAATTCCCATCATTTCTAATTAATCTTTAATTAAAATACATCACAACCTAAGGTGCTGAAGCCTCACTCAGTATGCAAATGCAATCATTACAATATATTTACATATCATTAATTAAAGATTTGCAGTTCTGTAATGAACTGTACAAGATCAGTGGTACCAAAATAAGTGACGCACACTTTGCTTAGACTTGCTTTCCTTTCCAGATTTTCCTTCAAAGAGCAAATAATGCAGAAGAGCAAGATAAATGCATCTAGTGGGTATAGAATATACTAAGTTAAAACCAAAAATTATCATCTTAGGGCCAGAAATGAACAGCCCATACTGTATTTAGCAGAAAATACCTACGCAGAGTGCGAAGAAGTAGGCAGTTGGGTCCCATGTTGGCCACCATTAGTTTGCTTTTGATTTTTGTTTGTTTTTTTTTTCAGTGAAAGCACACGAACGCGTCTCGCCAGCACAGCACCAGCAGTGCAAGCAGACAGTAACTTGCACTAATGCTGCGCGTGTCCAGTTCCACAGACCTGCATGCCGCCTCCTCAATGGCTCAGTTTTCCCCCCAAATGATCCTATCACCTACATTACACCTGCAAACATTTATCCTATAAATACTGCTAAATACTGACTTGTGATGTTTTATTCAAGGAGAAGGGTTTCCTCCATTTGGCATTCCATGTAGCAAATCAAACTGTTAGGTGAGAAGGCAGCATTTTTTTTAGTAGCAGGTCACCTTAAAACTGGCTTAAACCATCACAAACCCCTTCCAAACCACTTCTCAGTGCTAACATAACCCCGCACACACATTACCAAACAGATTTTTCATCCAGCAGCCACAAGAACAATCTACGGGCATACAAAACACCGCATTTTTCAGTTAGTTAGGATACCAGCTTCCCAAGAATCCCAGCACAGAGAATGACAGCGCTGTTGGTTCAGCTGGTCTCAAAGCATTGTAACAGGAGAGCACTTTCTCAAAATTCAAGGCAGTCTTGCTCACTCAGAGGGAGGGAGGGGGAGAGAGAGAGAGGAAAGGGAATTGAAACAGAAGACAAAAGCCAGCAGGGCTCCGAGTGCTGAGGAACAAGGCACAGCTACGTAAGAATGTCAACAAACCCAGCAACAAAGAGAAAGCGTGTTCTTCGGCCACACCGTTTGCCAAGTTTTATGACCGAATCAAAAGGTACCCATTGAACGAACCGAGCTGAGTGCCAGCACATTAAAAGGAAGGCCAGCGGATTGCAGCTAGCAACGGCAACAAAAAAAGAGAAAGAAAAGGCAAGGGGAGGCACGGAATGTGTTTGTAGAGTACCACAGGTCAGAAATACAGAATCTGGGTCCCACTGTGCAGCATGTTCCACAAAAGTGTGCAGAAACACACTTTCCCTGTGCCAAAGGTCAGCAAGCTCCATCACAGCCCAGCATTCCCTCAGCACAGTACAGCCAAGACCTCCAAAATGTAATATTCAGCACCAAAAACATGCATCTTCCACACTACAGACATTTAATTCTGATTTTTATTATAGAATTAGGCCATGCTTGAATTCATATAGCTTGAATCATATATCTGAAGCGTAGCCCCATCAGCAGCACACCAAAGCCCTATTTGCTGCATAGATTAAAAATGCTCCTGCTTCTGTGAGTTCCCAAAAAAAAACCTAAGTAGGATTTATTGGATTAGATGCCTCTTCAAATAGCTACATATGCTCCAGGCATACATATTTAAGACCTACCTGAAAACAAAATACCCATTTTCCCCATAACTGAATAGTTTAAAATAAAAAAAATATATAAATATATATTTTTAGAGGAAAAAATAGGGCTTGAACAATTATTAAATGTGGCCAAATCAGAGTCATTTGTATTTTTTTTAATTAATATACTGCTGTTGGGCAGAATTTTTCAGCACCTTTCAGCTGGCTGCCCCTTGCAAAGGCGTACGGCTTATCCTGAGCTATTGTGAATGATACTAGCACTCCAACAAAGGACGATAGAAAGATGGGGGGGAGGAACATGTTTTAAACTGATTTCAGAGCTAGAAAAGAAGCTTGTGTGCCTGGGTCACAAAGAAAGCCCAAAACCTTGTGCTACAGTATGTCCAGGCTTTTGTTTGCTTGAAGCCGTAACATCTGCTCCCCATAATTTAAATAAGGAATAGACAGACCATCAGACATTCAAAAACCTATGAGACCAAAACAAATCCAGCATAACCGAGATATCAGACTCTGTTCCTGCAAGTGCATTTAGCTCGGAGAAGTCACAGCTTCAATCAATAAAGCACAGAAGGCAGCTTTCAACGTAGAAAGGAAAATCAGATGAAAGACCCTCTTTTAAGGATACCGGCACTCAAAGTACAGACAGAAAAGCAGATCCAGACAGCACATTCACACTTATTCCTACGTTTTTCTTCCGAAACAAACTGCTACCGTGAGAATGGGATATATGCAACCAAACCCTAAAAAGGGAACATCAGCGTCTGCCTTAAAGCTGCCTCGGATGACAAGGGCAGCGCAGAGGACGTAACCGTATGGTCTTCATTTGGTGGTGTTATGAAATGTACTGCGAGGTGCAATACACTTTTAGAAGAAATAATGCAAACACAGGTTTAGGTTGTCAAGCATTAATACAGCTAGAAGCTGAAAAAGCACCAATTTAATTACAGATAATGAAAATAGATATTTTCTTTTAAAAAAATCAAAGTTCACTACACCTTATAGAAATTAGATATTCAAGCAACATTGCTTAAGAGGTTATGTATGAGTGTACACTGAGTGATCCAAAATTGAAATCCGTTTGCTCCCGATGCTTCTGCTCTTCAAAAAGACAGTTGCATGATATACCCAACAATTCCACTTCCTGCCACTTCTGTGTTTTCCAATATCCCAAAGCTTTCTCTCTTACTGTCTCCTTTCCTCTGTAATACCATTATTTGTCAACTTAGAACTCTTACTACCACCACAACTTTGGTACCAATTCCTTAAAGGAAAAAAAAAAAAAAAAAACAGCACAGTAACATTATTCAGGACAGTCATTCAGGTATTTTGCCAGGTATCAAAAAAGAAAAAAAATCTATAGATTTCCTCCCTCACCACAAGCAAAACACTTGTGCAAAACAAACAAACAAGCATTGTTTTCTCCAAATGAAAACACTAACAGCGTTATGAAAAACAAATCAAAACAATTCCCAGCTTACAGAACACTATTAATCCCCAAAATAGCCTTAAGTAGTAGAACCAATAAGGGAAAATATGGGCCACATTAAACAAGAGCAAAGCTAATCACCGACTGTTGGTTGGGTTGGTTTTTTTTTTGCAAGTTGAAACCAGAAGAGACACCAACGCACCTGTTTTTTCCTTGATCTCACACAGCACGCTGAAAAGAGCAGGCTTCATTCTGTGGCAGTTCAAGGCATGTTTTCTGAAATGAAAGAAGAAAGAGTGAGTGAATGCCAACAGGAAACACAGAGAAGATGCCAAGGCTTGCAGAGAACTGGATCGTGCTTCAGTAATAGCAGGTTAGCGTATAAGATTAAGAAGTACGTTTGCAAGTTCTGCTGATATATTTCATTTAAGTGCTACACTCATTCATCACTGGGAGCAAGCTGTCATAAAAACACACAGGCCTCTAAATTCAGAATTTTGCATAGCTTATATGAGCCATAAGCAACTTCAGTTCTACCAAAAGAGTATTTTATGTGGGGGCAAGAAGTGCAGTCTTCACAGAATTACATCTCTTGCTTAGTTGAAAACAAACGTGAAGTGTGGAGAGCAGCGTATAAGAGAGGAAGCTGAAGTTGCTCACAAAGCGTGAGCAGCATTTTCCAGAGATACCGGCTGTTATCAATTTTAAACAGCAGCCAGCAGGTAGGTGCCTCGCTTGGTTAGTGCCTTGCTTCCACTAACTGGCAGTGGGAAGAAGTGCCTAGCTGCAACATACGCCTCAAAGAGTCTCTTTTGCTTCTCCTGACCTCTTTTGTACTTCAGAAATAATATTTAAATCACCCTCACGCCTAGGTTTCAATGCTTTTGATGGTTTTTATATAAACAAATTGGCCTTCAGTCTTGCACATCAGCCAGTTCTCAGGCTATTGGAAAAAGCACAAACGCAGGTGCTCAGCTTCAGCTTCCTTACAAGCTTGCACCAATAACATTTACAGCAACTGAACCACCAGTGAACGTCAGAACACAGGCTTTTAACAAAAACAGCAGAAGCTGAAGTCAATTGGCCAGTTTTGTTCGTTACACGGCCAAAAGAAGCATAAACCCAGTTCATCTATATAGATGTTTGATAATATCAACCCAAAGACAAACAGCCTGAGAACAAAGGCAGCTGAGAAGACAGCCTAGTGGAGTCTATTGTCCTTGCCTGATGAGGGAAAAAAAAAAGGGGGGGGTTAGGGGGGAAGGGAAAGGGAGAGAGGGAAAATGAACACTAAGCCTCAAGACTGTACTCTCCACCTGGGTTTAAAAAGTGGTGCTTTACATACAAGGCAGGAGGGTAGAGATACTAGAGCCAAGAAGCTTCCCAGGAATAACTGCATAATTAATAATGCCTCTAACTCTTGTCAAGAGCTGTAAGTTGATAAGGTAACACGTTTAATAGCAGTGTTAAACTTATCCTTGCTACATTAATTTTCTTTAAATCAAACTTTGACCCAAGCTTTCATCTTACGGTTTAAAAATCCGAGTTATGTGCACTGAAAGAACCTTGGAACTCAGGAGAACCCTCGGACATTCAAACATACATATAAATAATACAAACAAAGTACAGCAACATGCATTTTTAATACAAAAGAATAAAAGTAATGCCCAACAAATAAAGCCGTTAGTCATAGCAATGCTGTTCCACTGAGGTATGAGAAGTCCCAAATGCCCATTTGTGTCCCTGGAGCAATGGGTTTAAAACCAGGCCCCAGTTTTACTTTCTCAGCATTAAGTCCTCTTAAGGACATGCAGATTTTCTGAGTAAACCAAACAAACTTCTTGTCCAGAATACAAAAGCCTCTGTTATGCACATAGACATGAAAATATGGTAAAGGCACTGTAAAATTTTGGGGCCTTCAAAGTCTGCAGTGCTTCCAGTATATTTTGACAGCATTTCTAAGACAATGAGTGCAGATAAAGTAACATCATTTAAACAAAGTTCAAGCCATTTTTCCAAGCCCATTCTTCAACCGTTATTTGGATCTGAAGTTCCCGACAAATTTCTTTTGCTCTCAATTACCTTAAATATGAGGCTGTAAGAGCTGCAATTTTCTTTTATGCTACCTATAGGCCATTCTACTCCTAGAGAAACTATATGGGAGCTGCACACAGTTATTTCTGAGATCTGGTGTCAGGTAGAAAAGAAAATCATACTTGAGCGTTGGGATGACTTCCTGCATTACCAGTGGTCATATGCTTGACCCAGAACAAGCACTGCTTTCAGTTGTTGTTTCCCTACACCCTGCAGTTGAAAGTTAACCTGGAAGAGTTTTCTTTAAGAACAAATGATGACCTTTGTTGAAAGGACCATTTTTGCTTATATTCAGACAACCCACTCAAACTGCCAGGAGCCTAGCATCTGCCTGGGCTGCATCAGTCACTGACAGCATCTGACAGCAACAGGTGTACCTGAATAGGGCTAAACTTCAGGCAAAAATAAAAAATCAAGCCGCTAGTTATCGGCACCATTACAACTGGACTCGATGGGGAAAACTGGGGGCAGGCAGGGAGGGTCAACTGCGCAGAATGCCTGGGCTTCACAGCGGAAAGTCCGAGCAGCACGCGACTGACTGGAAGAGGAGGCCAGAAAACCATGTCGCCGATTTCATAAGCCCGCTCTGTTACAGTCTCCACCTTCTTCCAAACTGCCTCATCATCGGGGCTGCCCACCTCTCGTAACCAGCACACGCCAAGTAAGCAAAGCATGTAATTACACAGCGCCAATCAGGGCCAGACGTACCTCTAGGGCAAAGAGAATACACAAGAAGATGCTGAATTATGGTGATTTCTTTGCAGCACGTTATGTTATTCTCTGCAATTATTTACATCCCAACGAGGTCAACGAGACACTACAGCGTGTCCAGGAAAAGAACGAATACAATTCTTTTCCCTTTTAATGTGATTCTAGCGAAACTCAGAGCAGCAAGGAGGTGGTGACAGATCTTTGGGTGCAGCTGCCCCCTGGCACCTTGCACCTGCACCGGGCTGGGCTCCCTCCTTCCCTGCCAAGCAAACCGTGATCGAAGCGCCAAGCGCCTCGACACTCAACGGCAGCCACCGCTTCGCCGCTCCAGGTCTAGGTCCCACCATGCAGAACAACCCCAGTTTTACTGGGAGTGGTGGCTACAGTCCGAGTCCGAAGCCCAAACCTGAATTTGTTAGTGGGCTATAACGAAAAGGAAGGGGTCTGAGAAGTAGAAGTGAAGAACCCGTGTATCCTCCAGGCACTCCATCCAACTATTCAAGCACATCCCAGCGGAGGAGAAGCAAGGATGCAGGAAGACGTGGGGAACTTTGTGCCTCCGGACCCTGGCTCCCCACCAAAGAGCCTTTAACGCCGACGAGCCCAGCACAGAACCATGGCACATCCCGAGCCGGACGGGACCCCGGAGGAGCAGACCCCAAATCCCAGCAGCGTTTCCAGGCGGCGTTCAGCGGCCGTGCCCCCCAGCTCTCAGACCCAACAGCCCCCCCTCCGACTCCCATCGCGACATCCCCGACACGACCCAGCGGCCCACGGCCCCCGGCACCCAGCTGAGTCACGGCACCGGGCTGCGGGGGAAGGGGACCGGCACCCACCCGAGCCCCCCACCGCCGTACCGGGGGCGTCGGGGGGGGGGGGGGGGGGGAATCCCGGGGCCCTCCCCACCCACCGGGGCCGCTCCCTCCCCACCGCCGCCGCCACGGGCCCGCCGCAGGCCCGCGGTACCTGGCCTGGGCCTCGTCCAGGCTCTGGTCGGTGATGGCCATGATCTGCTGCAGGACATCGCCCGTGTCGTGAGGAGCGGGCGGCGGCCCCGGCGGCGGCGCAGCGGCCGGATCCCCGGCGGCGGCGGCGGCGGCGGCTCCTCCAGCGGGCGGGATGCCCCCGGGCAGAGCCACCCCGGCTCCGTGAGCGGCCGCCGCCGCCGCCACCAGCAGCCGCGCCGGGTCCTCCATGGCGGCGGGGCCGGGGCCCCAACGGCTGCCACACAACAGGGCCGCGGCGGCCGCAAGCCCACCCCCGCCGGGCCGCTCCGCCCTCCGCGACGTGGCCCGCCCCTACCACCGCCCCTCCAACCCCCCGGTGGCCGCCGTCCCCTCCCCGGTGACCGCCGTCTCCTCCTCAGCCGCCGCCGTCCCCTCCCCGGTCGCCGCCGAGCTCCGCCCCGGGCTCCTCCGCCGCCTCCCGGCCGGCCTCGTCCTGCGCGACCCTCCCCCGCCCCCCCCGGCGCCATCACGGGGCTGGCCCCTGAGGCCTTCCCTGTCGCCGGGCTGCTCCCCGGTGCTGGAGAACGGCAACGGCACCCCGCAGGGCGATGGCCCCTTGTCCCCGGCCCCGGTGTCCCCCTCCCCAGTGTCCCCAGCCCCGATGTCCCCATCCCCAGTGTCCCCAGACCCGGTTTGGCCTCCCCCCCAGAGCGCTGTGCAGAGGAAAAGGATCTGGGGGTGCTGATTGATGCTCGCCTAAACACGAGCCAGCATTGTGCCCAGGTGGCCCAGAAGGCCAACGGCATCCTGGCTTGTATCAGGAATAGTGTGGCCAACAGAAGCAGGGAGGTGATCGTCCCCCTGTACTCAGCTCCAGTGAGGCTGCACCTCGAGTGCTGGGTTCAGCTTTGGGCCCCTCACTACCAGAAGGACATCGAGGCCCTGGAGCGTGTCCAGAGAAGGGCTACGAGGCCGGTGAAGGGCCTGGAACAGAAGTCTTGTGAGGAGCGGCTGAGGGAACTGAGGGTGTTCAGTCTGGAGAAGAGGAGGCTCAGGGCAGACCTTATTGCTGTCTACAACTCCCTGAAAGGTGTGGGGAGCTGCAGTCAGCCTCTTCTCACAGGTAACCAGTGATAGGACCAGAGGGAATGGTCCCAAGTTGTACCAGGGGAGTTTCAGGTTGGAAATGAGGAGACATTTCTGCTCAGAAAGAGCGGTCAGGCGTTGGAACAGGTCGCTCAGAGAGGTGGTAGAGTCACCATCCCTGGGGGTGTTCAAGGAAAGGTTGGACGTGGTGCTTGGGGACATGGTTTAGTGGGTGACATTGGTGCTAGGGGGACAGTTGGACCAGATGATCTTGGAGGGCTTTTCCAACCCTTATGATTCTATGATTCTTCATCAGGGGGTGTAGTGATGGCTTAGGCTTTAAACTAAAAGAGGGAAGATGTAGATTAGACACGAGGAAGAAATCCTTCACCATGAGGGCAGTGAGGTGCTGGAACCAGTCTCCCAAAGGAGCTGCAGATGTCTGGCCGTGCCCAAGATCAAGCTAGATGGGGCTTTGAGGGGTCGTGCACGTGGCAGGGCTTGGAATGAATCTTTAAGGTCCCTTCCGACCCAAACCGTTCTGTGCTTTTATGATTCCCCAGAGCCTGGCAGGAGCAAATTCATGCCATGTGTCAGTGCGACAATCAATCATTTTACAAAACTATATTCAAATAAGCTGTGGGATTCACCAGCTAAACGTCCCCTAATTTGTCTGGAATCACAGTAAGCAATCTAAACATGCAAATCCACACTTAAACGGGATGCAAGGATTTTGGAAGTGTTCGAGAGGCATTTGGATAATGCCCTCATTCCTTTAACTTTTGGTTAGCCCTGAAGTGGTCAGGCAGTTGGACTTGGTCTTTGAAGATGCCTTCCATCTGAACTATCCTATCCTGTCCTATCCTATCCTTTGCTAAGCTGCCTTGGTTTTCACACACACCTGATATCAAGCCAAGCATTGAATAATCAATACTTCATCCTGATTCTCCACTGTTTGTGCTCAAAAGAGATGAGAATGATTCTGATCAATGTTCATGGAGTCTCATCAGTAAGAATCACAGCTGAGGAAAGAATTATATATTTCTTCTTTGTTACTATTCAGTTTTTAAGTAACCTGAGGAAATTGCCTCACCTTGAACTAGTTTATTCTGCCCAGTTGGTACTAAACTACCAGTTTCCTGAAACATCACCACCACGAGCACCAAACGACACCAGAATTGACATCTTCCATCAGCGGGCAGCACAGAGGGCAACGTGGCCTCAGCTGGGACTTTGTCATACTCACTCATGGCTTTGTGACCTTAGAAATGGGCTTTAATGTGACCGCACACGGATCTACGCTTGCAGAGGCTTCAGCACAAAAGCTGATGCAGATCTCACGTGCTTGCAGCTACTTAGCAGGGTAGGAAAAGTTGCTCCTTGCAGAGGGTCACCCAGACAGCTTTGTATGAAGCCTGGGCACCTTCCTAAGCTGCTACTTTAAAGTCATTGCATTATATCCAGACCTAGGGTTGAGTAAAAATATAATTTTAAAAGAGGAAAAAATGCAGATTTAGATTATGTATTTCCATGCTTATGTGCAAGCACAGAGCTCTCTGACTGTCAGTTGTCATTTATCATCTTTTTCAAAGTTTTCCCTCCCAGTAGTGTAATGTGCTTCCAGGATTTATGTCCCTTTACAGCTGCACTTCAAGTAGAAGCATCTTCCATGCTCCCGATTGCTAACGATCCAATGCTTGAATCTTCACCTCATAGCCAAGGGTAATTTACTGTTCAGTGTTGCAGTTTTAGAGCTATTTAAAATAACAATGATATCAATTCTGCAAATACTAAACATTGCAAGCAGGTGCTCAACGTTCCTCTGCTGCTTCAGAACACAAAATCCGGATCCAACCCCTCCGTCAGATGCCTGGAGCCCTGGTCTCTGCATCAGCCTGGAACACCAGCCTCTCTGACTGCTCAGCAAAACCTTGGTAAAGAAAACATTCCCTCCTAGACAAGATGATGAATGATGAATGTGCTGCAAAGTGATCTGGAGCTTCCCCTCTGGGGATGTTCCACGAGGAGCAAGTGCAGCGTATGGGCAATTGTTCAGCTGAAGTAGCTGAGCTCTGACAACATTAAAGCACCTTTTCCATTTCTCCAAAGCAAGCACATGGAAGTTGTTGAGCAAAAAGTTTATTAAAAGTGGCAATTGCAGTAATGTGCAGGGGCCTTCTTATCACCCTGCTGCAAGCCCTGAGTTCACCACACCTCGATTGCCTCAGCTTTCAAAAGCGGTGACAAGGTTTTATTTCTGCACTGGGCTCCTACTTAGAGACCTTTTATTCTTGGAGTTAAGCAGAACGAGTGCAGCGCTTGCTTCATTGCTCTTTTTGATGAGTGACCACAGATAATGATCCTCTTTCACCAGATAACTCCAGAAAAGATACAGTGACTGTGACAAGTATTTTACATCCAGCCTTAATCCTATTTGATAGCAACTTTGCTCCTCTCCCTCACAGGGAAATGGTCTAATTGATTTAGAGGAAGGAGGATGGATGACCATGGCTGGCTCAGCCCCGTGCTGCAACGAAAGACTTCATTTCCATAAAATTAATGGTGATGACATGAAGAGGGTGTTTCTCCACTAAATTTTTAAAACCTTGTTGATGCTGTTAATTTTGGCACTTTAGCGTTTAACAGCTCAGAAGACTATACACACGCACACACATTTTTAAGGAATGAGGGGACTGAAAGCATTTAACATATTTGTTAATACCTGTGTTTTGCTGATATCTTTTGGAGGGAGGCAGAGGGAAGTACACCATAGGTGGCTCTTCTGATCAGCAAACAACTGAGAGCAGGAAGAAAGTCTTCCAGAATTACCATGGAGGGAACACTCATCCTCCTCCCGTTCTCAGTTTAGCTGACTCTCCCCTATAACCTCATATACTTAAACCTACTGCTAAAACTAGAATCAAACGTTTTAACATACCGCTGCTCCTGGGGGGCAACTATTGTATCTAGAAGAACAGGCAAAAAATGTCACTTCAGAAAGTTTCCAAGAAATTGCCCTATCAGCAAACACAAACATGTAAGTACTGAGTTCCCAGAACTCTGCTGGCCTCTGTACAGATCATGAAGTCTTGTTTCCAGGCAGAGCCTTACCTTTCTCTTCGTATCGGTGCATTTATTGATTGAACTGACTGAAGCCTTAAATCTGAGGGGAAAACAATAACCCCCCCTTAAGACTCTCAATCGACCTGATCTTTTTATATTTATCTTTAAAAAAATCGTTGGGCGTTGTTTGGACCATAACCAGCATTAATGTCCAGAAACAGAGCAGCTTCTTGCTATTTTATTTATATATATATATATATATAGTTATGGTATCCCATTTACAGTGATTACAAGGCTTCAAAGCTAAAGCAACCCTAGCTTGACACCTCTCTGGATCCAGTTGCACGTGGATGATGCTTACATTTCCAAACAGCACTTTTGCTCACCCTAATACTTTCTACCACATTTCAAGATTAGCACCAAACTGCAGCTTATTTGTTAAAATTTCCAGATATGAATAATTCAAACTGAGCTTTAACATTTACATATGAGGAAAACCAAAATTTATTCTGGTTCCTGACTTCAGGAATGTTATGGTATGTTTTTTGCCTTAATTATGGCAATGGTATGTTATGTTTTTTTGCCTTATGGTATGTTTTTTGCCTTAGTTATTTCAGGTCAGAAGTTTTAGCTAAAACTCCAGTGGAATTATACAGAGAACGTCACGAACAAGGAACAACTTACTTGGAAAGGCATCATAGTGGAAGTAAGAGGATGAAAGCAGGTGAGAAAGAGCAAAGCAGGGATAAAAATGACAGTGAGAAGAAACAAACACTGCAAGTCCCTGGGCTGTGGCTTGGCTCAGGTCAACCCCTCCTCCTTCGTTACCCTAGCTGGGATCTGCAGGCTGGCCCTGCTCACCAGAACACGTGTAAACGCTCAGCGATCATCCCACAGCACAGCTTCTTGGTGGAGTTCTGCAGCATCTGGGGATCTTCCATCTGCTCCAATGTTGTAACGGATTTAGAACTCATTTTAGGCACTTGCCCGGCTCAGTATGACAGTGACCCCCTGCTTTGTGATGCTGAGCACGTGCATATGTTTTTTCAGGCTTTATTGCAAGCAGCATCTTTCATAAAACACTTGGGCCAAGTCCAGTTCTGAGTAACACCCATTAAGAGCCCAGAGAAGGCAAAACCCAGCTCCATGCATTCACACCTGTCAGGTTTTCACAATGAGAGAACTAATTTTCCCATGTCACAGGGTTGAATGTTTATGACCCTGTGGCTCTCTGAGTACTTGGGGAATGCTGACTGATGAGATATAGAGCAAGCACCGCTGAAGAAATGCTGTATTTCTCAGCCTTTTGCTAAAATGATTAATAAACCATCTTTTCTCATTCACAGGCTGACTATAGGGGGAAAGGGAGCTGGATTAAAAGATGACAAGAAATTAAATTGTCTCGCAAAAGTTCTTGCTGATGCAGCCAAGGGAACAGGGAGAGCTGTCTCCAGCTCTCTGATAAATCGCCCTGTGCATTTCGATAGGAAATGGACTGGGGTATAATTAGCAAGTGAATTCTCTCCTGTCAGCACAAAAAAAAAAGGGGGGTGGGGGAAGAGTTCATTTTAAAACTAAAGCCAGGACTTCACATGTCAACCGACAATTTATAAACTGAGCCTGAAACCCACAGAGCATAAAATTCACAGGGAGATTCACCCCCGCTGTAATCCATGCCTTATCTCTCGGCATTTCCATAGCAAGAGCTGAAGCCCAAACAAATGTTTGTGTTGTGATGGGATTAGATGAGCTGCTAGACAAGCAATCACTGCTTTTCACAGTCACGAGCTCCCTCTGGAGAAAGAGAAACAGCTCAGTTTGGGAAGGAAACTTGACCCTGGCTGTGTCACAGAGTCCACCTGGACAAAGAATGGGCTTGCTTGTAAGGGCAGTGCCCATAAAATGGGTAAATTATATGTACACATGCGAGAAGATACCTGCACTCCATCCCTGTATGCTGTTCATTCATACAAACATCAGCTTTGTTCTCACATCTGCATCTATCAGCACATGGACTGGGTTCCACTGATAACATTTTTTTTCTGCCAGAGGTTTCGCTCAGCCCCGAGCCCAGCAGGGAAGCTGTAGGAACCAAGCTCACTGCCTCAACAAGCTGTCCAGTCCCTACACTCGCATCCCACAGACAGCATGGGTGGCACAGCCCCCCGGGCAGCATTCGGAGTAAACAGAGTACTAAAAAGTGCCAACAAAGCACTGAGTTATTCCCCAGCTAGCTACCAACTTCAAGAGCATAAAGTATCAGCTTCAGTCTTCTGGTCTCTCTGCTCTTGGGCTTCTACTGGGAAGTTTTACAAGAGCACCAGTACCAAGTCGAGAAGATCTGCAGCCAGAAGCAAGTGCTGGGGTAGGGGATAATGCATTTCCATTATGAACATCTAATGTAAAGGAAAAATAATGAAAAAAGCTTTCTTACTACATCAGAAGAGAAGTTTTATGTGTGGATGATGCACTGCAATAAGTATCTGACATTACGACTCACACTCTCTAATAGTTTTGATCCAGATGAAGCCATCGTGAGACACTTTGTGGCGTGGTTGGTCTGCGTGTTGGCTGTTAGCACCGCACTCATCAGGAGCAAGATGAAAGAACTGAGAGAACCCAAAAGGATTTCGTTGGTCTCTGAGTGGTGTCAGAGCCTCAAGGGGCACAGCACATGCACAGCATGGGCCCTCCTGGCCCTAAAAACACAGCCTTGTGAAAACCCTGTGTGCTAGATGGTAAGTGATAAAGATGTCTATGCAAAAACCCTTAGTATTAGGTTCCTCTCCTGGATGGGGTTGAACAAGGTCTGTTTTGCCAGAGCACAGCCAATTTCTGGCAGAGACGGGGCTCCAGCAGCCTGCCCTCACCCCATAACACAGCAAGGAGCAGCAGCACCAGGAGTTACACACCCGTGTAATGAAATCCAGCTCACAGCGAGCCCGGTGGACAAGCCCCCTCCAGTGGCTATTTACTCCAGCTTTTCTAGAAGTGGGGACAAGTTCCAGGAAAACGCCCAGTGCAGGTGAGACGAGAGCTGCCGAACTCAGCAGGCTGTGGCTGTACAAGTCTCCGGGGACAGCTGGCTGCCAAGGCTGTGCATCCCCTCCTCAGGGGAGGAGAAGGGACACGAAGCACCAGGCAGAGACCAGAAAACCCACGGTGAAAGAAAGGCCTGATGAAAGAAAAGCTTGCCCTACATTGCCTCCCGGCGGAGGAAAGCTACAGCACATTGCACACAGCTGCTTTTCCAACCAGGAAGGGGCCCGACGAGCTACTGTAAGGAGAATCTTACACTCACCATTTCCAAGCACCCTCTGTAAAGATCCCCGTGGGCTCTGAAGAGCTGCATCCTGCTGTCACACTGGTCCTGTGGCTGTTCGCACACGTCCTGGGGCTTCAGCCTCAAATTGCTCACATATCCCCGGCTGCTGCTGCAGTGGCCCCGGTGACACCAAGCAGAGCTACAGCATACGAAAACGTTTGCACAGCCCATGCAGCACTCCTGATGCAGGGCACCACTGGCACCCCCAGGGCACCCCCAGGATACCCCCTCCACGCTCTGGCTTCTGGGTTTTTGAAGTGCCTCCTGGACTCGCAGGGATCTGCTAGGGCTTTTGACAGAACCGTTTCCAAGTGCTGATATGGGTTTCGCTTTGATTGGGCTCTGCATTAAATGGTTTCTTAGAGCTAGACCAAGCAAATAGTGACGTAAAGCACTGAGAGCTGCAGTACACACTACAGACCACAGCAGAAACCACCAAGATACAAGGATGCACCTCTGAACCCTATTGGTAATACTGCAATTTCCCTGATAGCCAGCAGCAAAGAGCAAACATCGCTTCAGTGAAGGTTCCCAAGCCACAGACAGAAGGGAGAAAGGCAGCAGTACCAAAAGCAGTTCTGCTCCTCTGTCCCCATACAGCACAGCAGCCAGTCAGCCTTGGACAGCCCCAGATCCTACTGCTACCCCTTGCTCTACCACCCACGTTTATCCTGGCAGAAGCGCTAAAAATGAGAGCTGGGTAGCACCAAAAATTGTTCTGTGACAAACAACACCAGGGCAAAATTCATCGTGAAAGTTCCTCTTACCTACGGGTTGATGGCACATATCTAGATGACCTTATGATTATAAAACTTAAATTCTCTTGCTGCCTTTGGACTTTTCCATGCAGTACTCAGACCAACAAGGGTGTGACGGGGACACTGCAGCGTCAGAGACATCTACAGGCACATTCTTGTGTAATGCAAGGCAGAACTTCCTGAGAAACCCTAGGCACAATTCTTGTGCGTATTCCTTGATTTCAGTGAGCAGAGAAAAACCTGAAGAGTAAGACTGGTTCTACCACAAGAAGGGGCAACGCAACACAACCAAATGCTCTTTTTTGGGTGCGAGCCAAGCAGGAGTCAGTTGAATGCTCTCTGTCACCATTGCAGAGGAGACTCTGACGTGAGATTTATCAGCCAGTGGGTGTGAACAACTAAAGGACAGCTTTATTTTCCCTGCTGGGGAACACATGCGAATCAGAGCTCCTCCTTACCTCTTCCTTCTGGGGCCTGCTGCGATCTTGTTCTGTTCACCCTAAACTTTCTGATCGTCCTGCCAGGCGATAGGGCAGGCAGTGCTGGTTGCAGTATGCACAGACAATGCAATTTGGGCATCATTTGGCTTGAATGGTGCACTCATCTTTGAGAGGATTATATCCAAAAAATCCTGCACTAACGGCAACAGGTCCAGAAGGACTCATTGTGCAGGAATACTTACAGCATCAGCTAGAAACACTGAATTTCCCTTGAACATCCCAACAGTCGAAAGAAATTAGCTTATGCCAAGAACTATGAAAATAACTGGCTAAAGGATATGAGGTTCACATTCACATCAGATTACCGACTCTAATGACCACAGAACAGCTAGGGACTCTGAAAAGTAGCCTCGTTTTCAGAGCTGCTGAGCATGCAAAATATCGAGCCCGGTCAACGACTGGAGCTACAGCGTGGTAACTATCCCCAGGACTACTTACCCTAAATTTAGGGAACATCTCAAGCTAGCAGCACTGAAGTGTGATGACTTGGAGACTTACCTCTCGCTGTCACGATGTACTTGATATTCTCTGTGACAGCCACAGCCTAAGGACAAAACTTGGTAAAGACCAGTTAGAAAGGTAGCATCATCTTCCAGAAGCTCAGTTTGAAGCTGGACCGAGCTGTAACAGCCTTCAGACGAGGTGAAACGTGGGCTCTTCTCACTTTTGCTCACAGAAGTCACGCTCATATTGTGCAGGAGTGTGGACTCACAAAAGCCAGCTGCTGCTGCAAAGCACTGTGCTTTCCATAGAAAAGCTCTCACAGAAATACCCTGGGAAGTAATTACACCATCGTTGTGACCTTTCTTTCCTAAATTTTCTCAGCTACATATGCCTTCCAGTGCAGAAAGGAACCAGGCTTCGCTTCCCACCTGCATTATCGTGCATCTGAGCCAAGAAGGACTACTCACCCCGTGAGCTTCCAGGTGCTTGCTGTCCTCAGCCTGGGGAGCACAACACAAACCAAGGCTACCATGATCATGCAGACCAGGGGCCACAGGTGTTACGCCAGCCATCCTTGCACATTAAAAATAATCCCTTAGCCCTGGTATTCCAATATTGTCCAAGACCCAGAAGAGCCCAACTGATTCCAGAAAGCTTAACCGTAAGCATGGCCAATGCAGAAGTGCATCAGCACGTTTGATTTCCATTTTCCATGTCTCAGTAGGTCAGGAAGAACTGAACCTTAAAAGCAAAGAGAAACACACCATCACCAGCTTCCCCTAATTAATCTTACTTTCCCCCTTTATTCTGTCTTCCCCCTTCCTGCAGACATTTCCCCCCCCCCCCCCCAAAAAAAAATAAACTTTCAAAGTCTATCAGTCTCTACAGTATTAGTCCCCAGGGTTACCCTCCCCAAAAACACACACCAAAATCCGTATTACTTTTGGCAGCAGCTTGCTTCAGGAATTTCAACCAGTCAGCAAGGCATGACCTCTCATTCCTGGAGCCGTACGGCCTATCTTTGATCAAGTTGTGTGTTCCCACTTGTCCCACATTCGATCCCTTTAAAATAGTTCCTAGGTGTCCCTTCCTTCCTCCCACCCAATGCAAAGCGAGTCTAGAACAATCACATGCCTGAGAATAAAATAAAATAAAAATGCTAATTTCAGCCTCCAGGGAGATTGCCTCAAAAAAAAAAATGGTGAAACCAGCAATGAACCTTAAAAGGCAGTTTCATACTGTGATTTAAAAAGAAAAGGAGGAGGAGGCTTCTCTACCTGAACATGAGAGGGATTAAGGTAGATAAATGTGGTATATCTACCTTAAATTAAGATAGATATACCAAAGGCTGTGGATCATGCCTTTACAAGTGAACTATCCCATAAATCTGGCAGCAGCCAGCTCCTTCCTTACTCAACGACAGAGTTATACTTCAGGTCTTCTAAGTAGGTTTGGAAAATTAACGTGTAATCAGTAGCACCACACCCTTTTCTGCAGCTTCTTGTTTAGGACACAAAACAGCGAGGGGAAAACAGAGCGACGTGATTCCTGCCTCCATACAGTTAAGCCAGGCTGTGTGTTTCAAAACAAAACTAGGATGAGAAGTTGTCACAATACTGAAGAGCTTAAACCCCCCTATTCTGCACTGCAAGTTCTTTATACACCATTTATATCTCCCATTCTTGCTTCCCCCATCTTCAAAGCTGGGAGGGCTATTAAAATCCTTCTATTGCTTCTGTTTCATTGAGTCACCATTTCTTTCCAAAATCCCACTGAAAACAGCATTCTCCAGGCTAGCTTCTATGCCTCCTGATTCCCTGTTCTCTTGTCTATTACAGCCAGCTGGAAACAACTGGAAATCAAAGGGTCCCAAGTTACCCAGCAAGAGCAATCTCCAAGAATTTCAGCTCCATTCCTGATGCACAGCAGCCATCACTCAGGAGCAAGCTCCAATAAAGGTTTGGGACTTTTTTCTTCCTTATACTCATGAGTTTCTATTCACCTTTCTGAAAACATGCATTTTGAAGACTGCTAGACCACAAGCTGCATTGGTACATTCAGCTTTCATTATTAAGCAGACTATTTTTATAGAAAAAACATTGACCTCGTCTGGGTTCTGCTTGGTACAACCTGGTCAAATCCTTGATACACTTTCCAGCTTTGCATAGAGTTTAGTACTTAAACCAGTAGGGCCATCAGCCTAAATTCAAATAAGCCGTTTAAAATATTGGGGAAAAAAAGATGATCCCCTCTATATGGTGATCATAAAGCATCAGGAGTCAGTCATCAGCAATCACATCTGCCTGTGTTGAGGGTACCTGCATGAAAGCACTTGTCAGAGTGGGATCACATCGCTGGAACACAGCTCAGCAGCCAGCCAGCAGAAGGGTGAGGTAAGGCTAGTTGCAAAGCCCTCAGGGAAGAACATGTGCAGCCCATTAGAGGCCCAATTGGGCATAAAAGCCAATTGCAGTGCTTTTGGGAGCCAAGTGTCATCTCACCCACTACAAAGATTTCATTCACAACTAAATTCAATTCCATTTTACAGTTCAGACTAGTACTAACCCCACATACAAGCTGTCATTTTCCTCCCCACCCCCTTTCCTTTGTTAAGGAGAAGCAGCAGCTTGACATGTATTTATTTGAAAAATTAGCTTCGCATGAAGTAGGACTCATGCACTTCCTGCTTTGGGGATGTTCAGAGAAACAGAAAGAAAAAGTCCAAGTTTGTTCCATCCCAGCTTCACTCCCAGTAACAACTTTCCAGGTGTTTCACTATTAGTCTTCCTACAGCTCCTGCAGATTGACCACCTGCAGTATGTACACACAGCCTGATACCCGAAATCAATCTTTTCCAAGGAAAATGAAACTAGAATTCTTTGGCAATAAAAACCATTATCCATTCTCTTAGCCCTGGTGCCTTGTATACTTTAATGGTGAGTCATTTTCCAAAAAACAGACAAGCCTGGTATTTGCAAACAGAGGACCAAGACTGTAGTCTTATCCTCTGCTCTGGCTGCAGTTACTTCCTCCAGTTCTCTTCCTGGTCTCTTTCTGGAGGCTATAACCCCTCCAGACACCTTCTGGAGGCTATGACCCCTCCAGACACTTAGGCAGAGCCCTGCAGCCTACCTAGAAGGCAGAGCAGTGGCAGGGCAGTCCCCCGCACAGCACCTTACAGTGGATGCAAGCATCAAGGTTGGTATTTGTCCCTTCCAGCACCACAACACAAAACTGGAGAAGGGCACTTTTCCCAGAGCCAGGACTTTGGGGGGGGGGGGGGGGGGGGGGGGGGGGGGGAGGAGGGAAAGCAGGGGAAATAGGGAAAAATTCCAAGTCTTGTTTCTAAAACCCAGGACAAAGTATTTATTCAAAAAGTCTCTGGGACACAAAGACAGGAACCATATTCCAAGGCTGTTTTAGTCAATCCAAGAGTGCGTCACCTTAACACAGTCACTTTCCTGACCATGTTCTGCAAGAAAGTCCATACATGTGCATTTGAACAACAATCCCTCCAGTAAGTTGTCTTCTCTGCCACGTCACCTGAGGTGATCAATCAGGAAGCTGGTCATCTGACAGAACCAGGCCATTTTATTGAAAAACCCTGAAATTCCAAGTTTAGACTTCAATGCAAATACTCAAAAAACTGCCTTCTCTTAGCCTCTCCGCTCTCACAAAAACCCATGACTATAGATTTTGGACTGATGCAGGCACATTCACACCATTAAAAATTTAAGTGAAGGTGAGGGAAACCTGCAAAATGCATTTACAGTTCCTTGGCCATGAATATTCTTCTGCCAGCAGAGCATCTGCTCTCCAGTCAGGGCCTCACAATCAAGAGGGACTGTTTACATTGCGTGTCAGATGCAGCAAATGGATTTGCTCAGAAAACTAGATCCTACTCGCATTGATATTAAATAATACTGCTAACTTCTTATGGTGCTTTGCTGAGAGAAAGACTACATTTGAACAGACTTAACACATTATTGGCGCAGTTGAATATTAAGGTACAAACTGCACATTAAAACCTAAGGCAAAAATACTGATTGCCTTGGAATCTAACCTAAACCTGTCCCAAAGGGCTTTCAGCGAGTAGAAAGATGGTTTAATGGGAACATGACTCACTCCACATTTATGAATAGGCAATGAACTTGTGCATACCACATGGTATCACTTAGCAGAACACAAACACAACTGCAGTTAGTTACAGCACCACTCTCCATTTTAGGGAAGAATTAGGTGCTCTTAAGACACCCTCCAGCAGCCCAAAATACTTTGAAATTCAGTAACAGACACTTCGGAAAGCAGGAATCTGCTTCTCAGGAAGCAATTCAAACAGATTCCTCTCTGAAGAGGCTTTAAGAAGAATACGACTTCTGAAAAGTGTGGAACACAACCCGAATAAGACCCTCTTGGGAAACACTAGGCAGCTCTGTTTAGGAAGCAATGAGTAAAACTGAAGGGCTTTGGGTCTTTGAAGCACGCTACCACCGGAATGACTATTTCTGAAGGCAGTAATACTGAAGTACCACGAGAATACTTTCCTTGTGGAGAGATCACACGAGATTCCCGTTGCATACAGCATGCTTCTAGAAGCTGCTAAATTAAATCAACCTTGCTTTAGAAATAGCAGTCTTTAATAACAATGCTACTCAAAGTACGTTTGTCCTAAACAACGCACCATTCAGCAGTTCCTTAAAAGCACCTCGTCCTTTATCGATGACAAGCATTCTATAGAAACATTTATGCTTGAGCACAACAGAGAAGTCTCTACTGCTTTAGAAGCAGGTTGCTCTTAGCCTCTGCTCTTTTTTTAATCCAGAAAGTGGCCACCGCAGAGCAGCGATGCTGAAGAGCTAAATAGAGGAGTCCACGGTAAAGTGCCCGTTCTGAGAAAGTGTTCTGCGGTCTGTGGTGTTTAACTTCACCACCGTGGGTGTGTATTTGGAATTCCTATAACAGATGAAGCAGAGGATCCTCCGGAATGTGCTACGCATCTCGTTGTCCCTGTAAGAGTAGACAATAGCGTTTATCAACGAATTGATCTCTGCCAGCAAAAGGACGTATTTCTCCACCGCTAGAACATTGCAGCTCTTGCAGCCCAAGCCATCCAGCAGGAGCACAACTTGTCCTGGAGTCCAGCAGATAACAAAAGCACCTGGGAAGAGAAGAACCCCCGTTAGAGAAAAAGCAGGTTCCTGGCCCTGCCCAGTCACTCACCACAGGGATGCTCAACGGAACCACTGGTGTTTTACGTAGTGGAAAAAATGAACAGGGAAAACACCAGTTTCCCCTCTAAATTTTTGCTTTGTGCTTGGGAGGAAGCCTGAGGATTCTGCCACAAACTACTGAAAATGGAGACGTTGGCTTTTCTTCTCCCCTTTCCACCACCCCGTTCATTCACAAACATTTCCAAGTAGCTTGACTTACCTCCCCTCACTGCACTTACAAAGCAGAGATGAAGTGCTGGTGTGGTTTAACACTGATGGGCAGCCAAGTCCCACACAGCTGCTCTCCCACTCCCCCTCCTCAGCAGGAGGGAGGTGGAAGAAAATGAGATGGAAATGGGGAAAAAAAATTGCAGGTTTGAGATAGGAAGAGCTTAAAATCAAAGAAAAGCAAAAGCCACATGGAAGCAAAAGGAGAAAAATTATTCTCTACTTCCTATCAGCAAGCAATGCTCAGACATGTCCCGGGAAGCAGGGCTTCAGCGTGCCTAGAATCTGCTTGGGAAAACAAAATGCTTTGTAACAAGAGCCTCCCCTTCTTCCCGCATAAAAGTTCGGGAAGAGCCAGAGGAATACAAATTGAATGAAGTCATCCTCATTGTCCCTGCAGTTTATGGGGATTTTGGTTAACAGCCTGAGTTTAGAAGAGCCTTGGCCAACACTAGGGCAGTGCGATGGAGTCCACCTTGCACAACCACACGCTGAGCAGAACACAGCCGAGCAATGGGCCGGCCAACACGAGGGCTGAACCGGACGGACTCCACCACTGATTCAGTCTGTTCTTGCCACCACCTGCAAAGCTCTTGGGCAAAAGGCTAATTGCTATTTGGCATGGAGTGGGAGGTGCCTGCAGCTCCTAAACCCCTTTTTACGGTCACGGCTTTAACTCTCAGGCTGACGTAAATGGAGCACTCGCCCAGCAGCGCGCCGGGAGCTCATGCAGAAGGTTGTGTCTTGAAGCACGGGAGCTGCACCCTGCTGCGTCTCCTGGGAAGGGGTGGAAGAGAACCAGGCTTGCCGAGAACTTCACAACTACACCCTTTACTGGAAAACATCTGAGACGGGAAAGAACAACAGCCAGAGTCCCACCAAAACGAGAGGCTGAATTCAAAGCTGTCATTAAATGAAACGCCGCACTGGTGAAGAGCCAGGGGAACACATGTAAAGGATCTCCAGGGTTTCTTGAAGCGTTTGGGGCTGATTATAGGCAACTGCATCCTGTAACCCTTTTATTAAGCAAACTGTGCTCCCAGAAGGTCAGCACAGCAGCCACCACATCTGGGCCAGGCAGCTTTCCCTGCACTCGCAGCCAGCACTCTGCTTTGCCCCCTTTAAAATTAACAAAACTATAAAATAGATGCCTGACTGTCACGAGGGAAAGTCCAACACTTCTCCTTTAAATCGAGTCAATCTGCAGGAAAGGGACCTGCTTGTTTTGTGATGCAGCTTTCTTTTTCGGCCAGGTTTTCAGCATCTGCAATGAAAGCCAGATTCTCTGGAGAGACCGGCTCCCAGCAGCACTAAGTAAAGCCAGGCGAATATTAAAGATGGAAGGGGGAAAAAGAAGTACCTAGGAAGTTTTAGCTGCTTGCTTTGCTCCTTAATGGAAACTAAAGTATGCCAAAAAGAAGTCTGAACTCTTAATAATCCCCTCAGCATGGTCATAGCAACTCAGCCCCGTGGTTTACTCATCAGGGGATCCCATCCCGCTCAACTGGCCTGTGGGAAACTCCCTACCACCTTCCAGATGTCCCTTGAACTTCTTATTGATTTCCAGGTCAGCTTCTCAGTGCCCAGGACCTGCAGGATTTCTACGCTGCGGGTACTTTGCCTTGCAGCGAGGAGGCATGCAGCCTCTACACCGCACCCTCTGCTTCCTCCACGCTCACCAGCAGCTACACCCTCTGATGCATAAGGCGCAAAGCATTCCTCTGTGCAGAGTCCAAGTTTGCAGAAGGCCAGGGAGCTAGGGTGGAGAAGGAATTACACCAGGGCTTTCACAGGGAGAGGAAAAAACCCTCTGCAGTCACAAGCACACGCCGGGGCTGAGCTGGAAGGTGTCATCCCTGTGTTGGGGAATTCCTCCCCTTGTTCCTACCCGTGCAAGTGACCTGTATGAAACAGTCACTTCCTTCCAACACTGCAGGAACGGGGAAAAAGCCCTCGGGTTATGGGAGTCCTAGAGGCCCGAGGAGCTCCTCGCTCTCCCTCAACTTTCCACACGAGTTTCCTCCCCGCTCTGTCCAGTCCCAGCCACCAAATTCCTCGTGAAACCACAGCAGCTTTTCCAAGCCTCCTGTGACCCAAGCATTTCTCACTCGAGGGAGAAGACAAAAGCAGGCAAGCCAAGCCAGGAGTGGGGACAATAAGAGGAAAGGGATATCCCAAAACAAGGCGATGCACCAAGCATGAATTGCATTTTTCCTTGTAGCCCAGCATTCCCACCCTGCCAACCCTCTTCCAGAGGAGACTGAAGTGCCATAAAATTAAGTAGTCCTGCTGTTACCATGGAATGACCCTTCTGATACTTTTCCAGAAGAAATGGAGGAAACAAAGCTTTCCCCTCTGCTCTGGATTACAGAAAATAAAAAGCAAATTATTCTTTAGACCCTCTACACTGCATCTGATCAGCTCCGAGGCAGCTGGAGCTCCCAGCTGCGCACAAGGGATGGCAAGATTGCGAGGCAGGCAAGGAGGCATCCCGCAGAAGGCAGGAACAGGCACGACCCCCCCAGTTTCGGTGCCTGCAAGTCACAACAGGACGCAGCAAGCAGCGGAGTGCCCCCGAGCAGGGACGCACTGAGCAGCAGAGGCTGCTCCGCTCTGCTCCCCCCACTGCCGAGCCCGACGCTGCCAGCAGGAGTTTGCAAGGGAGTAGTCTTTGTTTGCAGCTCCGAGGTTTCCCTGACTGAGCAAATTCTGCACTTATCAGGCAAGATTTACAAGCCAGGGGTTGTGACCATAAGCCCAGAGTCGAGCAGGGTTGCAGAAAATCCGAACGCGTTGATTTATTTCGCTCTAAAGGAACATTGCTAGACCAGTAAAACAGATTTTTAAATGTCATGGAGTGATCTGCTGATCAACTCGCGAGCACGCCAGCCTGCCTTGTTAGATCTCTAGTATTCCTCGGAGGTGTCCTTCAGAGACACCCGCACACTCGCTGCTGTCTGGAGATTGCAGACAGAAGCCTCTGCACAACTTAGAGACAAAATGCACAAAATGGTGTTTGAAAGCAGCATTTACCCATTTATCTCGGTAGCCTTGCTGGCCTACCGAGACGCACAGCACCCTGCAGAACAGCATAAGGTTAGGTATCTGGATGATGTTAAAGAGCTTGGAGAGGCAGAGCCTCAGTGCCAACCACTTCCAGTCACTGATCTGCTCCTATTTGCACTACAAACTGAACCCAGCCGGGCTAACTCGCAGGCACTTAGCGCTCTGCTGGAGACCCCGCTTGGACCATGAGCTGAGATGTCCCAGTAATTTATTTACCAGCGCAGACAGACCCAGCACTAGCTGCTTAAAAAAAAAAAAAAAAATCAGAGCAAAGCTTAGTGCTTTGTTCCAGTAAACAGTCGGAGGAATTTGGACAGAACTCCCTCATTGTCTTCCCTGTCACCTTGTGATGTCTGCCCCAAACCTCCTTCCATCCTTTAAAGGATGAATCCTTCTTGATAAGGGCTGACTATGGGCTCTAGTGCCATGCAACGGTTGTGTGCTTCCTCCGTGGAAGAGCAGAGGGCTTTTTGCTTGCCTAAAGCACCTGAACGTAGTCAGATATTACAAAAATGACATTAGTAACAGCCCCTTTTCTCTCTGCTAGCCAGAGAAGGGATTCGGGAGCTTGCATTCTCTCTGCCTGCCTGCCCCGACCACGGCTCACACAAAATTCAGTCCCAAAACCATTGAATTACCCAGCAGCCAAACCCAACGAGCACCCCAGCAGCTTCAGAGAAGCAGAGGGGCAATTCCCCATCCTCCCTGTCCCAAGGGCATTCACCTGCAGCCCCATGCAGCCCAGAATGGAGGATCGGGGCATCGACACGAGCAAGGGGACTTACTTAGGATAATTGTGACTGTCTTGACGAGGCTGATCATGGTCTCCTTGTAGCGGGGGTGGAAGCTGGTGTGCTTGGACATCCGCGTCATCTTCCTCTTCACGTAGATGAAGATGTGCGTGTACACGACCACCATGATGAGGAAGATGACCAGGTTGGAGATGGCCCAGAAGGTCAGGTAGCTCCTGCTGTAGAGCGGCGCCATGCTGGAGCACTTCTCCAGGGCACAGAGGCAGTGCCAGCCGTAGGACGGGATGAGCCCCAGCAGCAGGGCCGTGACCCAGATGCAGAAGATGAGGATCATCACGCGCTGGTTGGACATTTTGCTGTGCAACTGCATGGTGAAAACAGTCTGGTGCCTCTCCACCGCGATTGCCAGCAGGTTCACCACGGAGGCGGTCAGGCTGGTGTCCAACAGGCTCTGACGGATGAACCAAGTCTTCAGGGAGAGCTCTGCAGTCCTGGGCCCCGTGTGGAACATGAGGAACATGTAGGCGATGCCAGCGAAGAGGTCAGCAGCTGCCAAGTTGCCCAGCAGGTAGTAGATGGGGTAGTGGAAGCGGCGGTTGATGATGATGGCGGTGATGACCAGCAGGTTGGTCAGCAGCACGATGACGCTCACCGTCAGGCCCAGGGCAACCACCAGGACGTCCTTCGTCCTCCAGTACGTGGTCAGCTCCTTGCGGCTGTTGTTGTAGAAGAACCCCACCGTCTCATTGTAAAAGCAGTGCTTCATCGCTGCTGTCCTGAGGAGGGAGCAGAGTACCGTTAGCTCGTCGTGCCCCCACGACTCTTTACCAGCCCAGAGGATGCTGAGCATCGCCTTAGTGCCCTTGACACACACACAGACAGGGGGTTGAGCTCGACACACGCAGAAACAGCCTCCAAAACAAGAAACCACATTCTGTAAGAGAGAAAAAACTACACATCTCCCGGGCTGGATCCTCATCTGTCCTCAAAGCCATGCTGAGGATGCAGCGAAACCTTGAATGCTCCCGGGAGATGCCTGCCAGATCTGATAAGAGATTCTCCCTGCCTGCCCCATGCAGCCTCGCAGGGATGACAGACAAAACTATTTTTGTTGTCCCAGATGTCCCGCTTCAGAAATGCACAAACAAAGCAGCAGCAAAGGAGGTTTATCAGGCAATCACTAAAAAACACTGATGGAGAATGAGCCTCTGCAGCTGTTGCAGTCCCCAGGACTGCTGCTTCTGGTTCAGGAAGCACGCATCTCATCTCGCCTGGGGTAGCTTTATCGCTTCAAGGCTGATATAAGCCCACCGTTGCTCCTGAACACCACTACACACAGCATTTGCTGGTCCTTCCAGACCAGATGAGCACTCTCCAAACTCAGAACCAAGAGGAAAAGTACCTAGAGCCGGGCCCAAGAAAGTAAGTGGCAGCAAGAAGCCTGCACGTACTGCCGTGGGGCTGGATCTTGATGAGCTGGATCATCAGGAAGAGCTGCAGCACTTCTAGGCTACACACCAGTATGTGGGTCAGCATCCCACGCTTCCGAACATCAACCAGCAAGTCACCTGTGCAGGAAGCAACTCCCTTCCAGGTCTGGAACAAGGCTGCAATTCAAGACTCATTATACTTGGTGACAATTTGATAGGAAGAGATGTGCAAGTCTCAGGAAGGGCTTTCCGCATTTCTCTGAAGCACTGGGCATTGCTGGGAGCAAGAGCAGGCAAGCCATTTGTCTGGACCGTAACAATAAGTCTTAATTTTCAAAGCCCACGTGCCTCTCTGTCCTGTGGACAACCAAACACGAGGCAGCACGTTAAGCTGAAAGATGCTTTACATCACAGCTTTGGGGTCAGAATTTAAACCTGGTAATTGACACATCTTTGCTTGTCTGTGGAAAAAAGTGACAAATGCAGCAACATGAACAAACCCAAGGGATGAGAAGCCCAAGCATTACATCCCACAGCAGATATTCGTGTTCCTTTCCTAACCAAGAGCTTGGAAATCTCAAGTCAGGGCTGGCTGCAGTCCCTGCTGGGAAGGGCAGACCCAGCCTGCAGCCTCCTTCCTTCCAGCACCGCGAGGTGCTGAAAAGTGACATCGTTTTTCCTTACCCTCCTGAGCTCTGCTCATGAAGTCACTGGTTCCTGTCCTCTCGTGAGCTCAACCACCGCTCTCATTTTAGAGAAAGCCTGAGACCATGCAGCAAGAGCACTATCCTCTCCAGACAGGGGAAAAAAAAAAAAAAAAACACAAAGTTACTGACTTGCAATTCATTTTAATCACCCTGAACCCGCAACAGAGTTCAGGAGTCTTAATTACATCTTCCTCTGCTCTCTTGGCAGCAACCTCCCCGTGTTCCTGGACGCTTCAGCAGCAGCTCCTGGCACAACAGCAACGCTGTCGCTGGTACCAGGGAGGAGAGGTAATCGCAGGCAGGCTGGCTCATTATCACCTGCACCGCACCCAGCCCTGCCTGCGCACGCCACTGAGCTGTGCAAACAGGACGGCTGGGTCTGGAAAGCCTGCCGTGCTGCTGAACTTCTGATCTCCACTGCCTGGTGGGCTCCACATCAGCCTGCTTCAGCACGTGGCTGCATCTGCCACGAGATGGAAAAAAAATGCACAACTTTGCTTAAAAAAATCCCATCTCTGCTGCTGAATAGGGAAATATCCTTATAAATGCTGGTGAGGAAAAAGGATAAAGAGAAATCCACCGATCCCATGGGACACTTGTGGCATAGTAAAGTAATTCCATCCTTCTCCTTTCAGGTAATGGTGTTTGTAGATGTCAAGCTGTAGGGCTGTTTGGGCGAGTAGCGTGGTCCAAGCTCAGCACAGGGGGTGAAAGCAACCAAGTAGGTTCTGCCGAGATACCACGTGGAGACTTAGCAGATCGCTGGTAAGGGTTTGGGTTTCAACAGCAGAAAGCGATGGAAGAATGAGGAAGGGAGGAAAGCTAAGGAACTGGATGAACACAACCGCAGTGAATCACAGGCAAGTAGATGACCACCTGTGCAGGGTGTATCTGGGGAGGCACCGGCCACATCTCCACGTGGAAATCATCTACGTGAAATCCAGGGCTAGGCCATTCTTATTGCAAAAGAGTTTTGAAAGCACAAACCCCAAACCAAAAAGGAAACTGCTGCCGAAGTTAGATAAATCACTTTGTTTTTAAGATTACGTACAAGGATTGCCCAGGGAGGAAGGCTGGAAGAACCTGAAGTGGCATCAAAGTTCAAAGCGCCCCATGCGCTATCCACCCATGTAAACAGGGAGCAAGTTTCAAGGGCCCTTTAATCCCATTCACATTTCTGCTGGGGAGCAGTGTTAAGCGCTCCCTCCCTCAGGACACAAGTCTGAAGATCATCATGGCACGGGCGCTTGCCTGTGCACGCTGTAGCACAAAGACAGCTCATACCATAGTTAAATTTAAGAAGCCTTACAATATCAAAGTGAAATAACATTGTGATGGATCTAGGGTTTTCCTCAGTGATTTCCGAGTTGACACTAAAACAGATGAAATCCAGATTAAACTACCCTTAAATCAGATTAAATCCAGATTAAACTACCTTTAGTTGCCACTATATTACAGAAACCAATCTGATTTTGTTGCAAAAAGAAGTTCAGCAGCTATGATGTGACTCGCAAGCTTCCTGAGTGCTCGCTCCCAAATTGTGAACTTTTTTCACAGCGTTGCACAAGTACTTCAGTGGTACACAGACAGGGGGAGGGGACTACAGAGCTGCACAAACCCACAAAGGAGCTGTGCTCTGCATGCGTAAAGCAGCAGCGTAGAAAGTTCCTAATCCTAATGACAATTTCTTAACTGCTTCTGTAGGCAAGACCCAGTTGGAGCACAACAAGAAGCCGGAGAGCTGCGATCCCTCTGAAAGGTAGCGAGGTCACAAGCTGGACCTGTGCAATTCTGCGAGCTGGGTGGGGTAAATGACAGGTAAATGCCTGTGGCAGGCCCTGGGAGCTGGCACACCAGCTCATTGCCACTCTGCAATTAGAAAACCGCCCTTGGAGCTTGGCAGCAAGGGCAGACAATGCTGCAAATCAGAATTTAGCAGGCCAGGGAAAAGAAACACCCTGCCCACAGCAGCAAGCAGACAGAAAGGCAGGCTGGGGCCATGATGCACAAAGGAGCTGGAGGAGCCTATTGTTCAGTGTCCGAGCAACCCCCGTCCGTGGCCTTACACTCTTTAACGGGATCCTACAAGATTTTTCCCTAGCAGTATTGCTGACTTGGTAAAACAAAACGCTAGCTACACACTGCAACAACTACAGCGGCCCTTTGAGCAATGCACAGACCCGTCCTCTGCTCTAACCACGCTGCCTCAAACTCAGCTCAAGTCTCTCCCCCTTCACACTGAGTCTGGCTTTGCAGGCAGTCCTTGGTAGAAACCACTGCCGTGTGAACACACAAAACGAGTGCAGAATGCCTTTTCTCCCTGCCCGAGTTATCCGTACACACACGTGCTCTCCCCCTTCTTACTCAGGTAGTCTCTGCTCTAGGTTCACAGTAAGCTCAGAGTTTTTACACAGAAAGTAAAGGTGCAAGCGTCCTCCCTTCTCCATTTCCTCCTGCTTGCACAAGTGGAAAATGCTGCTCAGCTCCTCAAGACCTGGGAGGACGTTCAGCATTTGTGAACAAGCTGCCAGCCATCGATCGCAGCGTGGAAATGAACAGGGACGAATGGCTGGTTTTATGCCCCCCCCCCCCCCCCCCCTCCCCCCCCCCCCCCACCCCCCCCCCCCCCCCCCCCCCCCCCCCCCCCCCCCCCCCCAATAACCACAATTAGTGTTGATTAAAACAGAACAATGGATATAGAAGTCAGCTTACAGGGACTCTAATCCAATTTGTTTCTACCGGTGTCCGCTGCACATAAATTTATGTGGCCAAACGTTCAAACCGCTGCTCCTTTTTTTGTTGTTGTCATTTAAGCCATAAACAGTACAAGGTTTTACTCTAAAGAATAGTGTTCTTACCTGGAAGCACAACCACCGCATCCAAACCTGACATTTAGCATTGGTCCCCCCACCACAGGAAACCAGGCCAGCTCTTCAGCAAGGAGATCCCCATCTCGGGAGGGCAGAGGTGCTTCCCAAGCCAGAAAGAGCCAAGTGCCTTCCAAGAAAAGTTTCAGGCAAGCTTCGGTCCGTGATGGGCTGCGAACCACGGGCTTCTAAAGGCAAGTTTGCAAGAGCTCTGCGAGCCCGTCCCTCCTTGGGTCCTCCCCTAGGCGGGCCCTTGCAGGAGCCCCGATCCACCCCGGAGCTGTAACCCGAGTCCTTTTCGCCTCTCAGAGGTATTTTCCAAGCATCTCCGGTTCTGGAGGAGCTGGCCCGGGTCTGGCTGGAACGAGTCTGCTCCGATCTGCTGGCATCAGCCTGGTGGGGCAGCTCCGCTGCTGGCAGGAGGAGCAGCGAGGTGTGGGAACGGGCACCCTCTGGTCCTGTTCACCCCACGCCAACCCCTCGCCCGCTGCCCCAAAACCTTCGCACCGCTGCAGGATGGCAGATGAACAACCAGGTGTGTTCCTGGGATGATGCGTTGCCTCTGGACCAGAAAGTCTCGTTTTCATAGCACAGCTCTGCTGCATGCTATTTCATGCTACAGCTGAACACCCACATCTCCAGCGTGCTGCTTAGGCAGGATCTGGTCACCCACATCTGCTGCAGCAGACACTCACCTCACACCACACAGGAAGCCTTGATGGACATGAGGACAGGGGGGGCAGCAGCTTTTTCAGTAGGGTATAAGAGATGTCATGAGACAGAAGGTAAACTGAGGCACAGGCTGGGAAGAAAAGTTACCCCAACTTGGTTAAAAAAAAAAAAAAAAACACATGCCACTACTAGAAAAAGTGCTCACATTTCTAATACGTCAAGGACTGTCCAAGATTGTCTTACCTCAGTGCCATACAAATACAGACAGCACACCTCGTGCTAACAAACCATAGCTGTGAAAGTTATGAACAAAAAACCTAGAACACCAGATTTGCAACACACATTCATTTTGATTTACGCCTCTTGAAAAGGCCCCAACAATTTCCATTCTGCTCCAATTTCCTATTCTCCCACCCTCCTCCTACCATCATCTGTTCCCCAAGGAACAATGTTATCTCCAAGCGCAACCCTAATCTACTGCCAGCCAGATACATGGTAGAGCTTGGCAGAGCCGAGTAATGTTTTGTAAGGCAGGCAGAGATTTACAAAGAGCTGAACACAAAGGGGAAAGAGATAGGGCCAAGGATCCAAGAAATCATTAACAGATGAGGACAGCCAATAAGTGGAAGCAAGTCAGTACGAGCACTAGCAGAGGAAAAGATGGAAAGGGGCAGGCTGAGATATCAAAAGGGCAACTACGGAATCCTACGGAAGCTGAAAATCGCACCAAGCTCCCTAAGCTCCCCCTCCATTCTGTCTCTATGTCCTGCAGCCACCAAAGGTCAAAATCATGCCAGAAAGCTCATGCAGGCTACAAAGAGATTCAGAAGGAACTGATCATTGCCACTTGCTTACAAATGCTGCACCTTCAGACTGGCAACGCAACCCACAAGACAGCACCGGGCACAGGGCCTCTCACAAGATTTCTACGTGCATTTTAGAAGCAGCAGAATGCTGCACGAATGACCTGGAGTCCTGTCTTGGAAACGCTGAATTTTAACAGACTTGCTTTCTCATAGCAGAGAACAACTGAGGTACCAAGAAGTCAGGTCCTGACACGGGGAGCCAGAAATCCTCGCTGTAGCTAGACCCCTTAGTCACAGATTTACGACAATATAGTGGTTACAAGAAGTCATTTCAAATGATTTCTGTGATTCTATGTGACCTGTCTGAAGTGACACAGGGCTGATCCTCCACCTTCCCCCAAGGCATTTCTTAGCCATTTGGTTGCACGATGGCTTTAACACCAGAGAGGCAAGTGCAAGCTGGAGTAAAGGAGCCCCCCCATTTCCCCAGCCCTTCCTTTGGTCTGCTCCAGCCCTTGTGCTGCCAGCGGTGGGTTTAAGCCTCTGGTCCAACCCACCACAAGAGTGCACAGGCAGCAGAGAGGAGAGGAGCAGAACCCAGCTTGGGGCAGCCCTTTGGCAGCAGCAGAGGCATCAAGACACCGAAATCCACACGCTGCAGCTGCCGAGTGGGATGGCAGCAGGCTTTCAGGTTAAACTGGCACTCACCGAGCACTCTGGAGGCGATGTTCTCATAAACAATCAAACACCCAGAGCAATCAGGAAAGCGGCCCAGCATAACTGGTTTCAACTGAAGTGTCAACAATCCGCCACAATAGCCCAGCACGTCAGACAGACCCAGCAGGTTCGCAGCACCAAGGGCTGACAAAGGGTCAGGAGCACGTTTGCAATTCTGGCCCCACACACGCCAGATCCAGGACAAAGGGGGATACAAGAAACGTCAGGTTGGATCAGGCCAGGGCTTGTGTAAGCCTGTCACAGACAGTGTCTGCTTTCATATGAAGGTGAAGGAATATTTCTGACCTTAACAGCATTTTTTTTTTAGTAGTTTTGTCTAGTTATAAAGAAAAAAATAACTTCGTTGCATAACAGAAAAATAGGGAGTCTATTTTCAGATTTAGGGGATATTTAACAGACAGATTTATTTTGTGTCTCTAACCTAGCTGACTAGACCCTGCACAACCTCACCTTTCAGGGTGCTACCTCCAAAATCAAGCACACCTGAAAGCCTCACGCCAGCTTTTGCAGCTGTGCAACTACTTCAAGACTGAGCTCAGGCATCTCCCAGCAATAACGTGCTGGAGTGAGCACGAGCAGGACCAAGGAGACCAGACACCCATCGTGTCCAGCCCCTCCGTTACCCCCTTCCCCTCCCATCGCTCTGGGAGTTTTCCTGTTTTCCCCATCCAGAAGGGGCTCGCAGCGCCTTGTGCAGCGTCTGGCCACCAGCAGAAAGGCCACTCGAGCACAGTAACCTGATCTCGAAGCAGCCTGCAGATCCGATCACATCCTGGTGCCCAGCAGAGAACCGGTAGAGAAACGTTTCCGAAGTCAGACGTTTCCCTCCCTGTTACTACGCTTCTGTTTTTCAAAGCAGAGTTAATTGCCTTTGTAGATTTTGCATTTTCAAACAGACTTAAAGCCAAGCTTTTTCTTTGAGCCTCATAGCTGTGACCGCTCCTGTTGATGACAATCTGAAGGTTTTTTCCCCTCCTCTTTTCTGTGACCCCTCTCCTGGAATCCCTGGAATGTTAAAAAGCTCCTGGAAGGAGCATTCCCCCCCTTCCCTCAGCCCCCCCAGCAGCTCTCTGCAGAGAACCAGTTCCTCAAATTAATACCTCCAAGTTCCAACTGGCCCAGAGATTCCCAAACTCAGTGAGGAGCACTCCCTGGAGTGCAACAAAACCACCCCACGGTTCCTACAGCTTCAGCTCACAGCCACATCTTTCGCTGGGAAGCAGCGCATGCATCAGCCTTAGAAATGCAGGAATTTCATAACACCCACTGCTGCTGAAATGCTGCCAACTCCGAGGTGGAGCAGAGCTGTGTTTGCAAGCCTGCAGCATCAAAGAACAGTTTTCAACAAAGGTGTGGAGAAAAGCAGTGCCCACCGCAGCCTTGCCTACACCAGGAATTTTCTTTCGCTCTGGCAAGTTCGCAACCACTTACGATCAATTGCTGCAGGACAAATCACAGCGAACCAGGAAAATTCTTCTCCTCCTTCCACCTCCCTGAGGTTTGCCCTGGCTGCGTTTTGATATTTCAAATCAGGGCATTTCCATAGCGTAGGCAACACCTTAAATTTACACGGGGAGACCTTCGAAGCAAAACATAGCATTGGACCTTGCCACATTTGCCTTGTTAAGCAAGATGGAGAAACAGCTGAGTAAGAATGGCCTGGATATTCTCTCGAATGCATCTGGGTCCTGGCAAAACACCCCTCTTACCTTCGCCAGGTAACTATCCTGGAAATGGGTTTTGTGCGCGTAGGGCTAGCTTCCTCCTGCACAGTTACTGCCTGTTCGAGCCCTCTCCAAGATGAAAACATTTGCTCTGCAGCAGTGGAGAGAAACCAGGGCAGGGAGGGAAGAGAGGGTTATTTGCAGTGGTGTTTTGTTTGGAGTCGGGATGGTCTAGGGGCCCCTCTGCTGCTGCTCCTCCTAATTCACACAGGAAGAAGGAGATTATCCTGCACAGAGACAAGCAACGCTGAAGGCAGAAGCAGCAGTTCAGAGAAAGAATAGCTTGGCCCCTGCATGATGTCACATTATTAGAAGCCACAGCGAGGTTAAAATCGAGTCAGGATGCTGTGTTTATGAAGCAGGACTCGGCCTCATCTTCGCCCAAAGATAATTTCATCTGGCGCTTCGCACTATTGTCAATAAAAACAGAACTGGATGGAAATTCCCTTCCCATGAGCCACATGCAGGCAGCCCCCAGCTCAGCCTCCTCTTGCAAGGAGGCTGCACCCTGCCTTGCTCTGAACCCTGATCTTGGCTGGCACCCAGCAAGATCGAAGCCTCCCAGTTTAGTTGGCACTCGCCAGAAGAGTCAGGGAACTTTACAGGCACTCCAGCTCCACATGCCTCAGCCTTTGCTTTTACAGGGATTATTTCTGAAAACCCACTTCCCCCGTGTCTCCATTTGGTTTCATGTCGGATGCCTGCAGCTTATGGCTGGAGAGTCATAAAAAGCATTTAACATGCCTTTCTGCTTAAGTCTGGAGAGAAAAAAACAAAACCAATTCAGAAAAGCCTCCAGCTAGAGAACAAGCAGATGCAGCACAACTGCAGCTTTATCTCGAGCAAGAGCATCAGGGACTGACACATAGCTACTACCCCCAGCAAGGAAAGGGAGAATCAGCCTCTTCAAAGACGTGTGACTTTCTCCTGCGAGCTAGCCTTTGGGGTGGTCTTGGTCAAGCCGAATCCTTGGTGAAGGCAACGCGGCTTTTCCCCAGTTCAGCGAAGGTTTCAGATCACTCCAGGGATATTTGATTATGCCCACAGTTGCCTTGTCAATGCACTGAACCATGCTACCACGTCTTGCATTTCTTAAGGATCAGTTCCCACAAGAGGGAGGTCATGTAACAGGCACAGATTGCAACACCGCTACTTTTAAAAATAAAATAAAATGCAAGTTCGTGACCCTTTTGGTGCCCAGACGACCTGGCAAGTGCAGCTGCTAACACCTGAAAACAAACACCAAAAGCAAAGGAGCCCAACACCGATCATTTTAATTTTATGGGGTTCCCACAAATAGTTGTTCAGCAGTGGAGGACCAGCAAAGTGGATTTTATGATGCAAAGTCCCCTTTGTTGGTGCATCGGGAGCTCTATAATCAGCAGCTCCCTCTGCCAGCAGCCCAGAGCAGCCTTCTTTAGTACAGATCCTGACCTTCTGATCACTTTTGGTGACATTTTTCTAACTTTATAAAGCCTTTAGCTTTTAAGCACTTTTCTAATGGAAGATTACTTCCATTCTTACTCCCATCCCTTTTTCTGTTGCAAAGGCTTCAAAAGCAACAAGAAAGTTAAAGGAACATTTATCTTGCAGCAAGAACTAAGTCGTTCTTGTAAAGGGCACAGGAAGCCTACAGGTTCCATCTGTTAAATAGATTTATACTGAGAAATAAACTGGCTTCAAGAGAGTTGTATAAGATACCTACAGAACTGACTGCCTCTAGGGCCTCGGATGCCAAGTATCTGAAACCCGCTGTATAAGCAAGGCTTGAATTACAGCTCTACAAGTCTTTTTTTAAAATAAATGATAGAGGAAAGCAGCCAGTGCCCTGAAAGGACTCTAGCCACAAGCTGTGGGCCTGGATGGATGGACATTGATTTGGTTTAGCTCATCCCAAGCTTTCTGTTGCACATGCTTTTCTTGAATGTCTTAAAGTGCACGACGCCTGCAGGTATGTCTGTACTGCAATACAAAGGAAGGGATGGAAGCACGCTGTCTCAGCGCCTTTTAGCAAAAATTCTCAAAGCAAACTGCTTTCTGAACCGCAGATGGGTGAGTTCTGGCTGATCAGATATGCCTGGCTTACTTTCTCTCCCAGCTCCCACGTGGTTATAGGTACCGTTACTCTGTGCAGTCACAAAAGCAAGAACATCACAAAACATCCCAGGGCAGAGGGGGAGAGAGAAGAAAATAAAAGCTGTTTGTCTCCAGCAGCATGAACTCCCAGCAAGAGGTGCAGAGCAGCTCACTTTTCACTACCTCATCTGCCCAGCACTCTGCTGCATCCAATCTGCTAATTAATTGTTGGAAGACAGCTTTTAAAAATAAAACAAGAAAGTAGTGATGCTGACATGTCTTATACCCTGCAGTACTCCAGACGTGTTAAAGCTATAGATAGAAATAATTTCATTCACTGTGAAATAACAAAAAAAAATTACAAGGCTCTCCTGCTGCGAGACATTCCGCTGTAATGCAAGACAACAAAACAGCTTCAAAGAAGGAATTAAAAATAAGCTTTGTACCTACTGGTGACTGCTGGAATAGCAAGGCTGAACAGAATAACCTACACTGATCTTTAGCTACAACTGGGCGAGGAAGCATCCTGCACAAGGGTAACGTTAGTGCTTCTCACCCTAAAGGAATGAAACCTTCCATCCAAATATAACAGACCCTAAACACAACCCCGAGTTGTGTCTGAACTAGCCTCAGGAAGACAGCAGAGGTGCTGCTTTATAAATAGCTTCACAAAGCAACCCCAGCTCGACTCACAGATTCACAGGAAGACATTTGCTATCTGGTCACAGAAACATTCAGTGACAGTTTATCTTCTTGGAAGCATTCACTCCTCATACTCTTAGGGCATATTGCACGTACACACTACACAGACTGCTAAATTTTGGCATGTTTTAAGTCCCTGTGCCCCAGTGACTCCTCTCGAAGCAGGCAGCAGGTGAGCCACAAGGAGAACCCAACTGATAAGTCAGCTTCTTGTACCGCCACCTTGTATTCAGGTGGCTAAAGTAAAACAAAAACTCTGTCTCATTTCACATTCGAAGAAGGGTAACCAGTTAATCAAATGCTGATATGCTTCTTACCCTTAGAAAAGGGTTTGTGAATCATAAAAGCTGCCAGAAAAAAACTACTTCTGGGAAACCAGCAGCAAACCCCAAAACCACCCATATTCCCCCCACCGCAGCCTCAGGCCATAAACAGGCCAGCAGTCCCTGTCTTTATGCTCTAGGGTCACTGTTACACATGCAAACAATGACAAAGTGTCAAGGTTCAAAAGGTAACACCTGTGAAGGAAGCCTGTTTTCAGCTAATAAATGGCCTGAACTGTCTTTTATTTTCTTTATTTTTTTCCCACAGACTCTCCTGCTGAGGGTAATTTTAAGATATATCTCACATGCGTGCTTTAATCTCCATTTAGCTTCTCCAATTAGATAATGAGAAACAGCAACACAGAACAAAAGTTAAAATGAAAAATAAAAAATAATTTAAAAAGGAAAAGAGAAGATGAAGAATGGGACCAAAGCCTTGAGCTCCCTAAAAAAAGGTGCTGTCTGTTGCTTTGCTCACCCTTGTTTTGTTGGAACACGGTAAAGGTAAATCCCTCAGCAGTCTTTACTGGAAAAACCTGAAAACCCTTAAGAGTTGTAGTACTTGCAGGTTTATTTGCTTTGAGCTTTTTAGAAGGATAAAGGTAAGTTAAAGAGCTCCGTTATTGGAGGGCAGGAAGTCTGGGGGGGGGAATCTGCTGAGTTTATCTGAGATGCACTCTCATGTAGCCTGCTCGCAATTAAACACTCAGTGATTAGCAAATGACAAACTCCAAGGGGCTTCTCCAAGAAAAGGGCATCTCTGCTCCCTGCCTAAAATTAACTGGTGCTGCAATTTCCCTAATTGAATTCAGAGGGCAGCGTACACAGCCCAGCTGCAATCCCTGTTTGGGGAGTCCTGGGGCCTTTGACCTGCTCAGTGAGGGAATGGAATAATTGGGGGGGGGGGGGGGAAGAAAAGAAAAAGAAAAAAGCTTGAAATAGATTGGTTTTGCTGATTAAAAAATAAACAAATGAGAAGATTGCTCTGGTTTCATGTTATCAGCTGCATGGCAAATGCTGTGATGTGGCAGCTCCACAAGGTGCTGCTGTGAGAACAGCTGGCTGCAGGCAGCATTAGGAGCTGACAGGAGGTTTAAAAGAGCTTCCTTGCTCCAGCTTTGTAGTAGGAATGAGGAAAAAAAGATGATGAGGTGGTTCCTTGTCAGCATTTCCCAGGATTGGTGCCTGTCCCTTGCCATATGTATGTGTGGCTGAGGTTCCTTTGAAGTGAAGATAGAGTCAAGGAGGGGGGGGGGGGGGAGAACATGAGGAAATGATGTTTCCCCTCCCTGCCAAGCTTGTTTGAAATTCAGCATTTCACTTTCCAAACCAAACCATGTTAGCTGTGGCTGGATGACAGAAAATCCTTATCCTAAGCAGGAGGAAAAGGTTTCTGCCGCTGCGTCCAAGCTCTCCCCGTGTGAGTGAGACCTGGCAGCTGTACAGCTCCGGCTGGAAATGATGCTTTGGCAGCTCTCAGCCCTAACAAATTACCAGCTCTGCAGAAAGCAGCAAGTAACGAGGAGTTACAAGGTAAGAGTCTTTTTTTTTTTTTTTCCCTAATAGCCTTTTTGTATACATTGGACTGCTGGAAGGAAAAGCAGAGGGCAGAAGTGCTGTATAAGCCCCGAACATTTCTCCTTCTAGAGCAGCCCTCCTATTTAACTATTTAAGTGTGCAAAAGGAAACTAGAATTTTAACAGGGAGCCTATTTTGGCTCTGCTGGTTCCTCGGATTATGAATTCTTGTGGGGAAATGACACTTTGGTTTACAGAGACCTGAGTGCAGCTGGCACCCATAATAATAGTCCACTAAGTGTTTACTTAAGCCTTCACTATGCTCGTTTAGCAAACACAGGATAAGCTCATAATAAAACACCCAGTCATTTATTACAGAAGCTCTACAGTAAAAGATAACTTAGTATGCAAGAACTCAAAGCAATATATTAACAAATGTACATTGCTCCAGAGATGCAAACTCTCTTTAGGCTAAACTGTAAAAATGCTAAGAAGAGATGCTGAAGAATTAGCATTTCTTCTATAACTCTGCGAAGACCAAAACGTATCTGTTGATGAGATGAAAGAGATCTGGAAGGCAGATTGTTTAACCTCTTCAGCTGGCTGGGAAAGTGTAATGTTTTCTTTTAGCACTTAGCTCTTACACCTTCATGCACGTGCTAGTGTCTTTGCAGCTGATGGTAATCACTGAAAATAACCCCAGTGCAGGGTTGTTTTCCAGAGTAAACCCAGAAGTTTATATTGTATTTATATTTACACTGTATACACAACAAAACACCGAGGGAACCTGTAACATGGCCCATCGTACAGTGCAAAGCTATCCCCAGGATGAGCCGTCGTGTGTCGCGAGGTGGCACTGTAGGACTGAGATCTCTCCCGTTGCACTTTGGTGGGCAGAAAACCTGCTGCAGGGGGCAGAGAGAAGCCTTGGGGTGAGCCCCGTGCAGGTGAGATGGAGCCCCAGCACCTCGGGGTAACCTCCTTTTAAGAATGATCTTAAGGTCTTCTCATCTGCTGGGGGTTCAGCCCCTCTGTGACAGCACCAGCATCACAAGTACTGCAGAAGCTCGAAATGATTCGAGGGAAAGAGTTAATGTTTTGGAGAAGTGGGTCTGGCTCAGGGTATGGCAGTGTCTTTCCCCTTTATAAAACGTCTTTGTGCTGACCAGCAAGTGGAAGTTCCAGCAACAGAGGCATCCGGAGTGCATGTGCTTTGCCCATGTACCCTGTTTTATTAGCATTACGCTAAAAAAATGCTGTGAAATAAAACCAAGGAAAATCAGTGCTTGTTGCAGCTGCCAGAAAATGGCCACTTGGGGATGTTTTCTGCCCAGTGTCCTACATTTCAGTTACCTCCTGCCAGGCTACATCCTTCCAGCCAGACAATCTGTGTTTCCTTTCCTTCTATTGTGCTTCGTGCTAACCTGGGCACGTTCCAGAGAGAGACACTAGGCTCATGTGGGTTTGCTGACAAATAAGCAAACCCTGGGCTAGCTCAAATTCCAGGTAGTTCCCAGCAGAAGCCTCTTCTCCAGCCTGCTTTGTAAATGCAACTGCTAGGATGTTATTCTCACCCCTGTTGCTATTCCATCCTTCCACAAGAATTGTGGCATGGGATTTCAGTCCCTCTGCTGCTGCTTTTTGCTGTCACCTTTAGGGGCTTTGCTCCGGGAGTGTCTCTGGGCTGAGTTTCACTTCTTTCTCAGCAGACCCCAGGCTCTCCAGAGAACCCTCGGGGGATGCTGAAGTGTCGTCGGCTTTAAGCTTCGAGATGATCCTGGCGGTTTCCTCCGTGATCTCAAAGTGTTTGAGTTGCTGTTTGCTTCCTGAGCGGCCCCTGAGCGTGCTGGTGTCAGGCGAGCTGTTCCTGCTCCGAGTCCTCTCCCCCAGGACATCCTTTGCCGTGGAGCTGCTGTTGGCAGGGCTGCCTTCTGCACCGGCGTCCATGGCCATGCTGGATAACGTGGTAGTCCTCAAGGGCAAACTGGAAGGCTTGGGAATGACTGGTTTCGTTTTTGCCTGCACGCGGATGTATTTCACGGGCTGCCGACTGAAATGGCACCTGGGCTGGGTGCCGAGGACAGTGTCCGAATCGCTGTCGGTCTTCTCCTGCACGGAATCCTCCAGGTCCTCCAGCTCGGAGCCAGTGCTTGTATTCATCTCTGAACAACAACAACAAAAAATAGACAGTTATCTTAGAGCAGTGAGACGGGGTTACTGCAGCAAATAGTTCTGGCTGAGGATTTCTGTTGCTGTTAGAAAGGATGCTGAAAGTCCTGCTGTACTACCAGGCGAAAACTCCTCCCTCTAACAGCTTTGTTCATTGGAGGAAATGTGAGATGCACGCTTGGAAGAGGCACGAGGAATGAATCAGGTTTATATTCTTAGAGCTGTCCTCGGTACACTGAAGCCAGCAGAGCTGGCGGGTGGCTGTGGGCCTGGGAGCCGAGGCAGCACACACTTTTCCTGTGAGCACCAGAAAACGTGCTTGCGCTGCCAGGCAAGCTTCATGGTGCTGTTCTGCACTCAGCTATGAATAATTATGATGAAAAAGGCCTGGCTACACTTCCCCTGCTGTGTACCATAGAGGTAGGAGGTGCACGACACAGCCAGCGTGGTACCAGGCAGCCTACACCAGCACCACGACCACCGCTTCGTTTACCTAGGGCATCCGTGCTTAATGGGCTGGGGGCTCCCTCCAGAGTCAGCTCACTGACGGCTTCCCTGGAAGACGAGTTATCAGACACACAGTCCACGCTTAAACCGTGCTGGGAGGAGAAATTCTGTTGGAAAAAGCCAGGAGCGTTTATACAGGACACTCATTTTACATGAAGATAGTCAGCTCCCACTTCACCCCGACTGCTGCTCTAGCCCAGTGAATGGAAGCAAAAACATAATTAGAAAATGCCCTGATTTGTCTTAGATTATCTATAATGCCTGGGGGAGAAGGGAGGGAGTGTGCAGAAGGTCCCAGGGCTGGGCCAGAGGAAAATATTTTGGTTCAAGAGCAGTGTCCAGGCTGGCAGACCCCAACTGCCACAAAACCCCCCTGGAAAGCGGTTGTGTGCTGGAACTGAGGTTCCTGTGCCCCGTTTCAGGACAGAAAGGGGGAAATGTCTGAATCCAAGCAATTATAGCACCAAAATTATGATTGAATGCAGATGGACAGGTGAGGGAAGGACACGGGGATGCTTGGGAGCTGGAGCTTGCGTGGAACCAGTGTGAGTCTGCACAAGGACCAGGACACCCGGGCAGGGGCTCCAGAAGTTGGTTTTATTAATCACAAAATGAGTGCCCTTAGAAGCAACTCCCCTTCCTAAAGGCTTGCGACACCTGTAGGATTCAGTCATGCTGCGGACGTTTGTAAAATGCCCTTAAAAATAGTCCAAGGCAATAGCTGTGCACATCTCAGTGCTTTCTTTATGAACGCTGTGGGATTTCTGCACACAGGGATTGAATTGTGTCTATGTTGGTGATTTCTTTCATTGTTTTTTTCAGCTGTCTTCACAGTTACTCCGGTTTCTGCTTCCTCAGTGTTTCTACACGGCAGGCATGGGTGTGATCGTGGCAGACGGGCTGTCTTGCAGGAGGCAGAGAGCCCCAAACCAGGGCTCGACTGCCTTTGGCTTAACTTTAGGAAAGTAATTTCCTCTTTTTTCACTCATCACACCAGCCTTGGAAAGGAAAGAGCAGCCATGTCTGGCTCGGGGGTGTTATGCCAATTCTTTTTAAGTGCTGTGAAGTATGTGTGAACTATTGTGAGGAGAGAGCCCTCAGGAGAAAAAAAAAAAAAAAAGTAAGGATCCACGGCCAGGGATCAGGAATGCAGCAGAGCCCTGTAGGGTTCCACCAGGGAACCCGCTGGCTCTGATGTAGCTGCTTCCAAAGTTGTCGAGCTGTTTACACAGGGAAACAGCAGTGTCCCGAGTAATTTAGCATGGAGAAACCCACAGTTTTTCAGAATGACTGGGATATAAACCATGGAGCAAAACCCGCTGTCCAGAGTGGGCTGAGAAGCTGATGAGTGATCTCTAGCCTATGTATATATATAAATAGATGTATTTTCTAGTTCTCCCACTCCATGTGTAACAGGCTCTCTGCTCCTTCCTCTTGGAGTAACCCCCTGACAGTGAACACTTTTTTTTTTTTTCCTGTGAATAAAGTTCTCTTTATCTGCCAGTCTGCCTTCCTGTCCCTACAGCAGGGTCAGCAAGCCCAGCTCAGCGTCTGGCAGCTCTACCTCTAGGGTTATTTTCTGGACTGTGCTTGGGCTCTGGTGTCCTTCATCCTTTTCTGCCGATGCTTCTTGCGAGGGGTTTTCACAGCTGAGGGATAAGGATGGAGGCAGGTCATCCATCCCGAACACCCTTTCATAGTTCTGGATGAGAAACTCCACGATCTGGGCTTGGTACCCAGAGTCAACGAGGCAGGACATCGAGACGTCGCTCCCTGAGCCTGGCCGGATCAGGGTGGGCCCAAACACTATGCCCAGGTTGTTTGGGGACATCTTGTTCTCTTCGTATTTCTCTGCCACCCTGAGGAAGGGAAACAGGACTGTGAGGGGCTTCCCAGCTCTCAGGCCCAATATACTGACTACATAGAGGGAACGCACCAGCTCCACGTCTCCTAGTAGAGAGAGAAACCCCAGCTTTTACAGGGGAAAAGAGCTTTGGCCTGTGCACAAAAACAAGAGAAAAATCCCCAAGATTGCCCAAATCTGTCCGGGCAGCTCTAACGAGAGGTTTTTTCTTGGGATCCCTGCTCTGAGCTGCACGAGAGAGCCCTGATTCATGTTACGTGACCTCTTGCTCTGCATTTAAACTACAGAGTGTTGTCAGCAAGGAGCTTCTTGTATTTTTTTTCTTGTATTTTAATGACCAAGCTTGGTCATTAAGACTTTCTCCTAATTGCTGCAAGTCTCTCCTTCCCACAAATGACTTTTTACCCTCCTCACAGCCTCCTGCTTGGCTCTAGCCCAGGTCGAGGAAGCCCAGGAGCTCACCTTGGATGCTTTTGGTGCTGAGCTGGCAGTGGCGTCTCAGCAGTGGCCCCCCAGGGTCAGCACCTAATGCCCCCAGCACGCTCCTCACCTGTACAGGTGGGCGATGAGGTGCCGCAGGGTGTTGTAGTTGCTACCAGGCAGTTTGCTCAGCAGGTCCTTCATGCTCTGGATGGGGTCCAAAGGGAAGCCGGCGCAGTCCGTCCTTTCTTCCCCGGGTTTTTGCAGCTCTTTGGCGAGTGCGATGAGGCTGTTGTAGAGCTGGTACAGCAGCACCGGTCCCGAAAGCTGCAGCGAGAAGGGGGGGGAAACTGTGTCACTTCATCCTGCTGGCCTGGTGCTGAGGAATGTGGAGGGCTGAACGTGGTGGTCTGGCGGAGGTTTGGTACCCACTTCCTTCAGGAAATGCTTCAGCACCCCGGTGATGTCGTGGGGGGAGTGCTCGGAGAGCTCCACCAGGCTCCTGCCGTTCTCAAACGCCTGGCACAGCTTCTCCACCCGGGCTTTGGACCCGCTTATCCGATAGATCCCCTGTGTTGGGGAAAAGGGAAGAGGTCAGGAGCTTGGGATGGAGCGAGAACAGATCGGAGAAGGTGATGACACAGACAAAACACCCATCGGAACAACTCACCTGCACTCCGAGGGCACGAGCTTCGATCTCCGAAGTGCATTTCACCACGATGAAGGGAACCTCCTCGGGGAAGTCTCGAGGAACTTGGGTGAAGTCGATGCCAAAAAGGGGCACTCGGTTGGGCAGCTTCCTGTGGCCACAGGTGATCAGCAGGCTCTCCAGGCACTTCTTGTGGCAGGCCAGGTAGCACTGGAAAGGCAGAAATCCCCCCGCGTTATGCTCTAGCTGTAGTCCAGGTCTCCTTGGAGGACTTTTCCTATTCCCACTCTACCAAAGTCCCTTCCTGGGGTACAAGGGGGCTGTTTTGGGCAATGGGCGGTGTACCCATGCACTGAAAAACGTGCCTGGTGTCGGGTGAAAAATCACGTAACTTTACAGGGGGGCCTTTCATCCCCTCAGACCTCCAGTGGGACGATCACCGGCTGCTCACAAAGTGTCTGTGATGAAGGCTGAGCTCTCACCTCCTCACACTCAAAGCCGTTGACCATGAAGGTGTCGCAGTCCCGGCACTTGGATGGCCCCCGCAGCTTCCTGAGCCGGTGGGTTTGTGCTGCGCTGGAGAGGAGGATGTTCCTGAACTGCTGCTGGGATGAGCCGTTTTCTGCAGAAACAGCACGAAAAGGAACTGGTAACTGGGCCGGAAAGCACGGTGTTCAGCTCCTGAGTCAGATATCCAGGTCGCTCACCATTTTCAAAGGTTTGCAGCGAATCTCTTTCCTCAAAATCGTCTGAGGAGGACATGGTGCCGGTGGATGGAGCTTTCAGCAGCTTCCTGTTAGAGTTTCCTGGAGAAGAGAGAAAATGCAAAGAGCTGGTCTCATCCTTGTGATCCTCTTTGTGGATCAGCATGTGCTTTATTTCCATCCTAGTATGCATGGAAATAAAACAAACTTGTAAAACAAACACAAACTATTAAAAAAAAAGAAAAGGTAAAACAAACTTGTGTTTACTTGTTTGTTTTACTTTTTTTTTTTAATAGTTTACTTGCATCTGTTTTAAATCCTAGGTAAGAATCTGTGTAGCTCTCACCTGGGCTGGAGTTGGGGGAGTCCAGGGATCGGGACTCACAGCTCCCACCGAGGCTTTCTGTGTCGCTGCAGAGGGATCTGTTTGTACCTGCAGGAGATGGGCACGGTAACCAACCATCCCCAGCACTCCTGGGGTAACTGCTAAGAATTGCCTTCAGCTGAAGCAACCTGTGAATGCCTCTAACTGGATGTTTATTGTTAGCAATTATTTCTCAAAACATCTGCTTTTTTATCAGTGAATGTCCTTTAAAACAAGAAAAACAGGCAGGTACTCAGTAAGCCAAAGCAGCAATCTGTCCTGAACAAGTTAGGCTTCAAAAGACAAATATAATAGATAAAGACATCTAGATAATGCCCTTCTGTATTAGAAAAAATAAACTAAAAAAATAGACAGCTTCTACCCTAGAAAGGGATGCGTTACAGATGCTGTTAGATAGCGAAATACATTTTTAAACCTGTAAAGAAATGTAATTTTCCTTGCTAGAATGATAAAATACACTTAAAGAAAGGCTGAGCTGAAACAGCAGCTGTGAAAGTCTCACGAAGCTCCCAGCTGCATCACCGTTCATCCTCTGCCACGATTCCTGCCAGCAACAGTTGAGCCTGGGTTTACGAATGTGCTACTTGCTGTATACAGGTTTGGGTCAAAATTCAAGCCAAACTCCCAGAAAATCCGTATTTTTCAAGAGTAAGAAGCAGCAGCAAGATCTCTGTGCTCTGTTCTCTCCCAGTTTGAGCAAAGCCTTAAGCATTGCCCTAAAGATCTGAGAACATCTCCCACCTCTTTTTGGCTACACCAGTATCTAAATTAAACTACGATGACTCAAAAAAAAATTACGTCTTTATTAAATTCAACCTACTCTGTTCACCATTTGGGGAGAACTGCCTTCTGGACGTGTCTTCTGGAGTGCTCGCGTCCTTGCTGCATCCCGTGTACTGCAGTGACATCTTCTTCCTGCTGCTGGGGGGAGACCTGGGAAGGGGTCGCAAAAGATTTTCCAAAGATGAAGAATAATGAGCAATATTGCATCACAGAGGTGCTTCGTGGATGCCAAAAGACATCTGTTTCAGGCAGCTTTTGGGTATAAGCCAAGTTTTCAAGGAGTAAACACTTGTGTAAAACTAGGAAAGCATTTGTTCAATGCAATGTCACCTTGTCTATCCACAGGAAAAAGTAGGAATTAAAACAGCACCCGTCTGAGAACAGAGAGATTCAAACCTTTGGCAAATGATAGAAATAACCACTTTTTTGTCTTCCACCTTTTTTTTTTTCCCTTACCTCTGCCCTCCAGAAGCAAGAGGCTCGAATTCAAACACTTCCATGTGAATGTCTTTCTTCTGCAGAGCCTGAATGAACTCCAGGTACTTCTCACCCACTTTGTACGGCTTGCAGACCTCGGCCAGGTGCTGGTATCCCACCGGGATGTGTTCTGACTGAGCCTGCCGCTGTTTAAACATCCTTAATGTGACCTTACAGGGGGGAAAAAAAAGTAAAGGCATTGCATTACCCACCTTGGTTACCTGTACTTCTGCTTAATGTCATTATTCTGCTCTGCAGGATGGACAGGACAAATTATTTGTTGCTGTTTCTTTTTTTTGCTATGCAAGCCTTTCTCTCTGGATATCTGTCCTGCAAGCAGTAGTAATTGAAAATATTCTTATGTATCTGAGAAGTGTTTGAGTAGCAGGTCGGTGACAAAGCGCTGTCCGGAGCGCTCGTCTGATTTCACCTGCTGGAGAATGGTCAGGCATCAGGTAAAGAAAAAAAAAAAAAAAAAGAGGGCAGTGGTCTTATGCCAAAGAGGATTTTCTCTGAAACGAGGGCTGGAGGAGAACTTATGAGAAAGAGAAATTACACGTACCCACGTCAGCACCTCGTCTCCCTGGTAAATGAGTTTCCGAATGTGGGAGACGATGCGTGCCCGCACTTTCTCCAGTTCCTGCCGCCGAAAGTTGGCGTCGTTAATGCACATCTTGTACAGGGCTTCTGTTTCCTGGACCTGTGCGGGGTGGGGAGCAGAGGAAAGGAGGAGAAAGTCACCGGGATGGGAAGGGAGCTGCCGAAACACAGCTCACGGGCTGGATGGGGGTAACAGCAGCTGGCCCGGAACTCATCACCTTGGCTTGTGCCTCCTCACAGGAGCGGCGCCGCTTCTCCAGCTGCTTGCTGGCACTGCCGGGGTTGACGACTGCTGCGCTCTGGTATTCGTCCTCTGCCTTGGCACTCAGGTACTTGGCTTTCTCCAGCTCCTCGCAGCGCTGCACGTACTGCAGGCGGGACTTGCGCAGGGATGACAAGGACTCGTTCTTGGACAGGCAAAGGAATAGGGTTAGGAGTCCACTTGGGGCCGCAGGAGGAACAAATCACAGCAGTGCTCCGCTTGCGAGGAAAGCACCTGCCTCTTGCTTCAAGGGACTGTTACAGATACTATCCTCCAAACACTCCCCCTTCCTCTCCTCCCAAAGCTCAGGCACTCCTTAGGAGTCCTTGGCAGGATGCATATTACACTATTTAGTTATCGCTTGTTCACAAATGTTTTCGTTTACAAATTACGTTTACAAATTTGCAAAATTGTTACATTTTCATTTGTTTTCAGTGTTTTGAGCTGTGACCAGCGTAAAGGTCAGGCCTATCTTTCAGCCTCTTACCATTCTCTTTTGCTCCTTTGTCCACTGGTCTTTGAATTCCTTCCTCCACTTCTCAATCTCATTCTTCTTGGCTGACAGAGGCTGCAGAGGAGTCAGAGTTAGGATGGCAAGTTTCTCAAGAGGTAGGAAAAAGTATCTGGCAGATGAGGGCATGACATAGAAAGCAAGCCTTGCAAAGTGCTTCCTTCTCCCTTAATCCTGGTGTGCATTTCCATCTCTCCTTCCCCCAGCCCCACTCCTGTTAGGTTTCTGTAGCGCTCCGGCAGCTGCCACTGCCTGATTTTCCAGCGAAGCAATCTGTTCTCCGCAGAAATCCAGTACCTGGTAGAATTCCTTCTGTTGGAGCAACCCCACAGTCTCGCTAGCTGAATTTCCAACCTTAATGTCGTGTTCCAGGACCATTGCATAGAGCGCTCGAAGAGGCATGTTGAACTGCAGAAAAAAACAACAACAACAAAGGTATAAAATGACAGATAACCACTCCAGCTTTCCTAAATTCACGAGCTTTTGTTAGCTACGACCAAGCTTTATTACGGTAACGCTAGAGCTGTGTGCACTGGTTAAATGAGCAGGCATTATGTTTTATTTCAAACACAGATTGCAGAGTGCTGGAAGCAGAAGAGTTTTTATGCTGCACAGCATCGTGCTGACTTCCTGCCCTCTGATTCTCCAGACAATCACTCCCTGTGTTGTAAGCCCACAGAAGAAAAAAAGGAACTGTTCCAACACTGAGAAGTTTAGGAAGGTTTTTGGAGGGTTAGTTCCTGTAGGATTTACGTTCACGTGTGTGGACAGCCTCACGTTTACTCCGTGTAGGACTCTGGAGGAAACCCCGCGCAGCAAAGCAGGAACATCCCGGGGACCCATACCTGCTGGATGATGGCATTTCGTCCCGATTCTGCTATCTTCACAATCCCTTTGGCAAACTCTGTTTCTGTAGAAGGATCAGACACCGCGTTAACAGCCGCAGGGGTGGCTGTGAACGCCGGGCTGTTGCCAGGTAGGATTGTTCAGGTAAGGAAAAAATCTGACTCAAGCTCTTTGTCTTCTTATTTGGGCAAAGGAAGTAAAAGGTAAACGTTTGGCTTGGTTCTCACTGCTATAATTTCATTTCCAATTTTATGTTCTTAGCTACGATTAAAAAAAAGCTATCAGACAGTGTACGGGCTCCCAGCTGGTACCGTACACACTGACTCACCGTAGCTCAGACGTTTTTCAATCCAGTTGAGAAGCTCTTTGACATATTTACACCACATTTTGGCATACTCGAGGGCTGCATCAATGCCACCTTCACATTTGATCAGCATTTCATCTGCCTCTTCAACTGGGAAAAAAAGAAATCCAGATTCAGCGTGGCTCTAGTGGATGGACAGAGGCTCCCCCAGGAGTGGCAAAATTTGGAGTTGGTGCTCTGAATACCCAAATAACAGCCATAAAAAGAGGTCTTTCCCTGAACAATCGTCATGACCTATTTCATGGTAATCTCATGCTGTCCTACCTGTCAAACCGTACAAGTTCCAGGCAGTTTAGACCTGTGTATTCCTCTACCCCCGCTTTTAATTAGTGCTTTGATTTAATTTGAAAACCACAAGTGGGGAACTCAACGCATTACTGGGTGACAATGTATGGAGTCGCAAGGATTCCTGTTCCTTGGAAGCAGATAATTATATCATGCTGCAGTAAGCAAATCTAAATACATTTTAAGTTGAAATCTGTGAGAAAGCAGCTTAGAAAATCTCATTTTTTTTTCCTTTGTGGGGACTTCATATAAAAAAACAATTTAGTGTCAAGTTTGATGATGCCAGTGACAAGCACAGACCCAAAGAGAATCGTCCCAGTGGGCGAAAAAAGTGCTTCAAAGGAAGATCTTCACTGTGCCTAAAACCTTTTGGGACTGAGGTCTCAGTATTTGGAAGTCAGGACCTCACAAGCGCCTTCCTAATGAGACGTTAATTGATGAAATATTCACATCATCGTTTTAATTTGTGATCTTACCTGTCATGTCTGCCTGCGCTTGTTTTTCTGAACTGCTTTTGCTCTTGCAGAAACTTTCGCTCAGCTGTGGGGAGGAAAAAAAGAAAAAGAGGAAAATGGTGAAGGAAAAGGAGTAGCGAGAAGTTGGGAGGATCCTTCAAAAAAGTATAAAAAAGTACAAAAGTCTGCCATGAACAGAAATGTGGAGGAAGCACATCCTTAATGCAGAGAGATTAGGGCTGGAAAAGGACTTCTATGACTGAACGCTGGCTGCTCTTATTTTATTATGAATCACAAAATATTTGATTATTATTTTTTTTAGTTTAGCTCTGAGGATAATATGATTACATGAGGACAGTGGCTGTCAGAGAAAAATTAAGTTCCTCGCCCCTTTGTTTACACAGAAGGGCATGAAATGAGGCCAATTACCCCCAAAAGACCCACACTGCCCAAAGCAAGCAAAAGAACCATTAAATTCTATTTTAAAGGGCTTCTGTTTGTCAAAGCCAGAACTTCAGAAATTTTTGATGCATGACTCTCATATGTATTTTAGGTCTGTTCTCTTGTCTGGTCTTTTTCTTAGAGTGCAGAACTTAAACCAGCAATCTCCACATCTCGTTTTTCAGAAGAAAAAATATATATATAAACCCAAATAATCTTATTTATGATATAATCCTAATTATCCTATTTATACTATATGTCTGAATGCTCCCACTAAATATCGTCTGTTCTTTTGCAGCCACCATTACTGCAATAACCAAATGTTATGCAATTCTTTTCTGTCTACTCAAGTAAAAGCCATAACTATTTTTTCAGATGGTCACCTAAAAACCAATTTGAGTAACGTGCACTTTGGCAAAAGACTTTGCTAATTTTTTTATTAAGTTGGTCTCGTTCTTTGCCTACCGGAACAATCTCTCTTTCTGCAGGCAGGTCTGTGTCGTCAGTGCTGTCAGCATCACCAATGAACAAATCAACTGTCCTGTAAAATGAAAGGAATGACAAGTTAGGGCTGCAAAGACCCAGAGAAGTGGTTCTGCCCCGTATCTCTACGTACGCATTGCCGATGGAGATCTCCAAGTCGTCCAGGCTCCGGAATATCTCACTGTATCGCTTCTTGTTTTCAGGTACCCTTTCTTGACTATCGAGACCTGGGGTTGGAGAAGAAATTGTTTCACTGGAGCACTTAGCCCAGAGCTCCCTGAGGTCTGCAGGGTGGTTTCCAGAGCTGCAGGGGGACACGGCTGAGCTCTGCTATCCTGAGTGGATTCATAGGGAAGTGACAAACTGCAATGGCCAGGCAAAGCATAAGGTGAGGCCAAAAGTAAGATGGGATTTAAAAGAAAACACTGAGCAATAAGTTTATCGGGGTTCCTTGGGCAGAACCCCCTGGAAAATGAGCCTGCTGACGTCCCCAGGAGATACCTGTGCTGTTTCAGGGCTTGCAATCAGACCCAAGCTGTGAAAAGTGCACAGAAATCTTCGTTACAGCTGCTCCGAGCTGAAGCCAGGGCACTGTCCTTGGTTCGGGGCTGGCAGTGCACTGGCAGACCTGGTGGAGGGGCTCACGGGGTGCAGAGGGGTGCTCTGAACCTGGAAGGGGCACAACATGCCCCAAAGAACCATGTGCAGGGCAAAGCAGCAGAAGTGGCTGCAGTCCAGCGGTGCGCGGGCTGAGTTGCACAAGTCGCCTTTTCCTTCTGTATCATGCGTGTGTTGCAATGTGCAGAGCTTCCCCAATATTACACACGTGCTTATTTATGGTGATAATCCACATTATGAAATACTGCATCTCGTTCAGTCCCCAGCAGGTACAACTTATTGGTCATGCAAAACATAAATTGGACTTGTTCCCACACGAGGGGCGATGGGTTCCTGCCACAGAACTTTGTAAAGTCTAAGCGTGTCCTGCCTGCAGTCACACACAAAGCACGGAGGAGATAAGCACATGCAATTTACATGAGGTGATCGGTGCCATTAATCTCACTTTCCACTCAGTTATACATTTGTCACTGAGGGCAGGAACTAATGTTGAGTCAGGCTGAAAGCCTGACTTGAGTCAGTGGCTGAAAGCCACTGCAAAAAAAAAAAAAAATAATAAAATATATATATATATATAAGAAAAAAACTGGGTACAAGTGTTAAAAAACAAAAGAAAACTTCACTATTCTTTGTCCTTTTGACATTCCAGGAAACAGGATGTGGTTGACCTAAATCTAAAGTTGCTTCACTTGTAGTTGAGTTCGCTGTCAGAATGAGCAAGTGCTTGCAAATGTCACTTGAATGATGCTTGGTGGAAAAGTCAGTTTGTGTTTCATTTAGCTATAGCTACTCCTGGGCCTTGTGGCAGTCCTGAAAAATACAGATTTTTTGAGCCAGGGTTTGATTAGGAGCTGCCATACCATGAAGCCTACAAACGTGGTGGTTTAAGCCATGATTAAGCAACAGCAACAGGAAGAAAAGAAAAAAGAAAAAAAGGGGGGTGTGAATTAAACCCATCTATGAGCCTGAAAACAGAAATAAGTGTGAAGAAGGCTGGGTGGGACGCTGAAGGTGTGCTTCAGCACAGAGGGGTGCAGACCAGATGCCATGCTCACTTCTGCACCCAGAAATGAGCTGGAACACTCCTAGCTTTACTTGCCTTTGAGCGAATAATTCAGATTTTTGCTGGCCTTGCTCTTTAAGAGTTTTATGAGCATTTTACTCCAAAAGCGAATGGGACACTGAAAATGTGTGAAGACGCTCATTTTTTACCATAAACCTGAAGGAACTGCAACAAACCACTCAGAAAGACCTGGGGAAGGGATTAAAAGCACCGGTGGTGCTAACACTGTGAGCCGTACCCAGCGCATGTCCTGGTTAATCGTGATAAACCCACAAAATCCACGTCTCTAAACCCACATCTCCCACCCTGCTCAGCCAGTGCCCAGAGGGGGTTCACAGAGAGTTTGGCAAACCCCTCATGCTCTTTCTCTAGAAGAGGCACAAATGTTTCATAATCCAAGGCATAACAAATCCAAGCATGTTAATTTAACGTTAATAAGACCCTAACGGGTCTTATTACTTTGTTTGAGCAGACGGACATCTTCAAGTTCTTGTTTACCACTAGTGGAAGGTTGTACAACAGGAAAGAATGACTCAATTTAGCAGTGCTGGTGACGAGCAGAATGAAACATTTCGCTTTTGAAAGCAGTCATTGTAAGGCACAGTAAGATAAGCCAGAGCCTCGAGTTCTCACAAATCTTTTGCTTATCTTTTTGCTTACAGAAGCAGGATGCTAGACAAGTCGGACTCAAGGAGTTTAGCTAGCCTTGCTGTAGCCGATGTCACTAGCTGCATTCTCATGAGTTTAAACGTGTGCTTCCCCATATGCAGCCCCTTCCCTATATATTCCCTTTGTCCTTCACCAGCAGCACCAAGTTGCACTGATCTCTACACACCCCCTACGTATCTCTCGAAGGAAATGAAGCGCCTCGCATGTATCGCCACAGCTGAGCTGTCAGACACCGTCCAGATGTCCCTTCCTGCAATCAAGCCCACCCGTTAAATGTGCAAACATCTGTATGCCTTTTCCTGTACCGCCTGGCAGGCTTGCAGGGGCTCCCATAAATATTCACAAATTCATCTTTCAAATCCTGCTCACAGCCCTGACCAGGGAGGATCAGGTCGCAGGTTCACAGAGCATCTGGGTCATAGGACTCCAGGCCAGAGCGAGAAGCAGGTTCAGTCCTTTTTGTCACTTCCCTGTGACTCTGTTGCTTCACTTAGAGATGGAAGCTTCATTTTGAGGCCAGTTATCTCACTGGACATCCCAGTGACAACTGATGCTGATGCAGAAGCTCACTCTTCTGGTGATTAAAAGCCCACGTTCCTAGCCGTTTCTCTTGAAGGACCTTATTCTCCTTATAATCCCTATATTCATCCTCATTCTCCTTCTTCATCTATTCTTTATGCAGCTCTTCAGGCTCCCTGATGCAGTTTTCTCACTGAGAAATGCAATAACAGCTTCAAATGCTTTGCTTGCACACCATATAACTATTTTTAAATACTATTCTTTAACAAGAGCTACCAAGATAATCCGAGAGAGCGTGGGTTCTGACAAGGGATTCTCTCTCAGGTGTACACTGTGCACTGTTTTTTTCCTGTTCCTGCACTGGTTTTTTCCTATAACCTGCACTGTTTTTTTCCTATTCTCTTGAGAATATATACATAAAGATATGGCAGTTCTTCACCACGTCTGTTAGCTCTTGGGCAAAGAGTTAATTCATGAAAGTGGGAAAAAAGGTCTGCTTGGATAGCAAGTTGTTTGCTTTCACCTGAAAAACTCAGAGTCCTGAACACAATTCACTGTGATGGACGTGGTTATCCCAACAGCAGATAAAGAGACTAAGACTGAGCCTACCCAAACGTCTAACAATTTTGTCCTAAAGCAAAAGGATGGTTTGAGAAATTAGTACAATATTGCCCCTGGAATATAAAATGGATGTTATCACATTCTTCCAGTCTGCAAATATTTTCCTTTCTGTGTCCTCTGATTATTGTTTAATCCTCCTTATTCTCCCTGACATCAAGCAATTCCAGCAGCAGGGCAGAAATCCCTCCCAGCACCAGCACTGGACTTGCGTCCTGGAGAAAACCTCACGCCGGAGCCGAGCAGCTGTCATGCAAAGCTCTGCCCCATCTGTGGGTCTCGAGGGAGATGATGCTGTCCTCTGATGTGCATCGACCATCTGGGAAGCCTGCTGCTCTTCGTCCTGTGCTGCCATCGCGGGGAGAACAAGCTCCCGCAGAGGTGGGTGTGCAAAATGCCGCGGGTATTTTTGGAAGCCCTTGTTCTGCAGTTTTAGCAGAAGCATCACTTCCCTCTCAGCTAGGGTTATCGTGAAATGAGATAAATGTCTGAGCCCGAATTCAGCATGGCACTGTCGACCGAATATCACAAGTCTGTCTCAAGAGTTCCTGGTAGCGCCTTCCTCCTCCTCTGCGCTCAGCTTGGCAGTTTGCAGCGCGGCTTCTGAAGTTCTCCACCACAGCAAATCCCCTGCATGAGACTTGCACATCACAGCAGCAGCTACATAAAATGCACTCTCTGTTAAGTTACAGCATGGCTTGTAACAAATTGGGCCAAATCAAAATCTCAGGTCTGAAAACTCAGATTTTCATTATCTCTTTCTGTGTGAAATCCTCCTTTTTTACCCAGGCTGTTAAAGGCTGCCTAGGTCAGCATCTCTCTGCCTGGAATTAGAACAGCCTTGGAACACCAAGCTTCTCGACAATGGTTTTGCAAAACCAAGACCACTTCCCATCTGCTGCTCTGATTTCTCATGTTATCTCTGTACAAAAGCCCTGGAACAAACTGAATTTACAAAATCAGCTAATTCTTGAGTAGATCAGAACTGCTGCAGAACAGTGTGATCACAGGAAATACCCGCAAAGACAGATGTCTTAAATAGCAGTATGTATTAACAAGGGGATTAATGAAACATGTCAGTGTATAAAAAGGAGAATTTCCACTTACTACATCAATTCATTTAAAAAAAAAAAGTGTGTAAACTGCAAATGTTTCTGAAATGTCTGACAGCAGAAATTTAGTGCAGGTGCATTAGCTTGCAAAATAAAAATGAGATTATTTCATCAATATTTTCCTTTAAAGCTGGCAGAGCTGTGTCTTGATAGATCGCAGCACCGTGCAGTGTTCAGCTGCTTACTAAGCCTCGCTTTTTAAGTGATCAAAGAGCTGCATTAAACTTCTGGCTTCTTGTTTTTTTAATATTAAGAATAAGGAAAAGTCAGCAACAGTTAAGAAGGATTTAGGCTGACAGTGAAGCCCATTAGACGTTTCCAGTACTGGAAAGCAGTAGAAGGAACTCCCTGTTAGTAATAGAAGAATGAATCTAGGGCACTTACTGGCTAAAAAGCTAAGACTGAGCAAAATAATTCACACCAGTCATCTTGGTTTTGCAGAAGAGCTGTCGAACAACCCCCCCCTTTAAAACAGGAGGTTCTGCTGATAGAAGGGATTCTGTGGATACAGCTCGCTTTGATTTCTCAGAGGACTTACAGACATACCCCGTTCTGGAGGGGATTCTTGGTCACAGGTTTGTCGGTGAAACCCTTTTTAACATAAAAATACAGCTTTAATCAATGCATGGAGTTCTAGAGAGGTCTCAGAAACAGATGCCTGCTCCTTGTGGTCAACGAGATGATGATCGTAAACCAACAAAATAAGGCAGACAGCCATTAATTGCAGTCTTTAGTGACCTCAGAAATGGTTTTGCTTCCACTGGGGAAAATAGCTGAGCAAATTAGGCGTGGATGCCGTTCCTCCAGGCTGGAGGACTGCCTTGAGAAGCAGAGAGGGACACAGCAGGTGGTTGCCTAACAGGAGGTTCACATGCAATGCTGTGCAAAGAGGACCTCTGCAAGCCCTGGGTGTGTACAAAAGGGGAACTTCAGGCAGAAAAAAGCTCATGCTTCTGCACAGTGCTGTATGGTGAGCACGTCAGATCTTAATGTCACTTGTGGGGCCCATATGGAGGTGTTGCTGAAGACACCAAAGCAGTCTGTGGGGCAAAGATGCACGGAAAGCTACTCTCACAATACAACCTGTAAGCAAACTCAGCTTACCAAAGACATTGAAGCATCCCTTCACTATCCCTGCACGTGGTCACGAGATACAGAAATCCTATTAGCCATTTTTTTTTTCAATTTTTATGACAAAGACATGACAAGACCCAGCTGCTGGAAGGTGAAAGGCAAGCTGAAATAACGAATTTTCTAGCTACAAGTTTAATGCAGCATTTAAATATAATAGCAGGGAAAGGTCTAATGTTTCTTGTTGTGTTTCCTTGATTACAGAGCCAGGGAGCTTTTTTCACCTCTCTCCAAAGTGCCAGGGACTGGCCCTTGCTGAACATGGGCCTCTGGCAGGAGGGATTCATGTTTGGTACAGAAAACTCTTACATGCTCAGTAAGTGTTACTCAGATTCATGCTGATTACGTTCATAATTTAGGCTGACACCTTTAAGGACGAGGATCTATAGCAAAGTTTTGTCAGAGAGACTTGAACAAATGATGTGCAAGTACCAGCATGATGTACCAATCTCTTGAGAGAAAGCTCTATCTGCTGCCTCCTGGGAAAAAAAAACTCAGTTTGCATCCTTGCCTCTTAAGTAAGTCAATGTCCAGCACAAATGCATCAAATAATTTCATCCATCAGAGAAAGATTCAATGAGCTCAGCATTCAGGATCATCGTGGAAACCCCATTATCACCTATATTTGCTAAGTGGCTCGCAGGCTGATCTGCCACTCACGTCACATCATGCCCCCAAAAGCTTACATTATAACGAGTATAAAAGGTTGTATAAAAGGTTGTATAAAAGGTTGTTTCAATGCCATCACATACCACTTGGTTCTGGGTCCCCCATGGCTGAATCTTCACTGTTTTGGTCTGAAAGCAGCAGAATCCCAAACTACCCAGCTTTGAATCGCGGCGGAATTAAGCAAAACACAAATTCCTGGTCAGATGAGATGCTGTGAGACGATCCGGAGGCTGCATGTGAAGGGGACCTGCCCGAAACAAGTGGCAGGGGCGCCACCGGCGAGCGTGTGGCCGCTGCAGCCAAATCTGCTTCCTGCAGACACGCTTCCGTGTGGGGAAGCAGTGCACAGCATACATTTATTTGATCATCCCATTTGCATAACTCATTTCAGTCTTGGTATACAGCACAGAAAGGACCATTTCGGGGTCCGTTTTTCACTCGTGCCCACGAACTTCTGAGTCTCCGCTGCGTTGCTGAGTTTCACCCCAAATGGTTCGCCACAGGCGTAGGATTTTTCACAAAAATGTGGCCACTGCTTTAAGGTGCTCTTGATCTCATCCCAAAGGTGATGCCAGGCCACGAGGGGTGGGTTTGGGATGGGCAGGTGGCCAGGAGGTGGTGGAAAGGGGCCAGGAGGGATCCTCCACCGCTCCTCCACTCTATTCATGTGTGGTGGAAGAGTGTAAGGGAGCCTTCTCGAGATCACAGCCCACCTCGGTTTTAGCCCAGCAAAACTGAAACCTAACCTTTCTGGGGGTTGTTTCTTTAATAAAAACAAACCCTGATTTTGTAGCTTTTTGATAAGCTAAGGAAAAAATCTATCGCTTGTATCATGTTTTTCAGCCTGGGAGCATTCTCCAGACCCTGGGCTGGGGGGTGAACCTTTACATCCCACCCGTCCCCCTTGCTGGATGTTTTGCTGCACCTTGGCTACAAGATATTGATTTACCGGGTGCGAGAACCTAGCTAGCACTGCTGCTTTTAAAATCAGTTAATTTCACCTTCAGTTTTGTGAGGATTTAGGGATGAAGCTGTGATATGGGAAATAGAAAATATTTATTCAAAGATTCAAGCGAGCAGAAATTTAAGGGAACTTTATCTTCTGCAAATATTAGTGTGAGAAAACGATGGCAAAAATGTGACAGCCAAAAAAACCAAACTTGTGCTCAGCAGCGAAGCTATTTTTCTTGACTAAACTATGAATAATTAAAACAGCTCTGTTTTCTTATGCAACCTGAACATATATTGATTCAAATCTGTTGAAATCACAGTGCTAAATCCCTTTCGTTTTATCTTCCTTCTTAGCGTGAGCTCTGACCTCCAAGGCTGTTTGGTGCGTGGAGAAGAGGAAAGCACTGCCCATTTTTGGGGGCATTAATCCTAGGCCCTAGCTACTTGCAGGTAGGTAAAAAGGGGTAGGTTTCCTGCAAATCTGAGTGAAAATGGTATTTTTAGAGTGCAGGGGCTAACTGTTTTTCACAAGTTTCTGTGGTTTTAAATACACAATTGGGGACACAACACATGACAGTTCCTCTAAGTCCTCCTCTTCCTCTTCCTCCTCCTGAACTCTGACTTAATTTTGTGATCTTTCTTTCTCTTATTGTTGTCTCTGGAATGGGAAGTCCAATCCTCTAGCTGCTGTGACAGCGCAGGGAGCTGATCCAAAGGGATATGCTGTGGGCACATTATGAACATTTTCATTTGAGCTCCCAAAAATCGTTTCCCTTTCTTCAGCATCTGCTGGAGGCTGAAATAATGCCGCTGAATTTCTTCTGCAAAATTTCTCCCTGTGGTTGTGCTTTGTGGCAGACAGATCTATAGGTTTCTCCCCCAAAACTTAGCTGCAGATAGCCAGGAACAAGTCATAGCTAAGGCTTAGCTGACCTTTCTGTCATTAACACTCGTTTAAGATTAAAAAAATAAAAATTCCTGGAATCCTTGAGTTACTGCTTCTGTGTTGAATGTTTCAGGCTCAGGTGGACATGGCATGTGTGAACTCTGGTGATTTCTGCTCAGACTCAGGAATTAACGATTGACTTTTAAAAGGCAGCAGGAGAATGAGGATGCACAGCCACAGTGAGGTGCTGCTGGGATCAGCAGGCTGTCAACGCGATGAGTTTCTCCTATCAAAGCTTTCCTAGCCCGTGTCTCAGTTCCGTATATTCAATCCATGTAATTACAGGTAGGTTTAGTCAGTGTAATTATCGCAACCAGTTTGTAAAGGGCCGTATTTACAGATAAAAGCTATAAAAAGCGTGTTTGTAAAGGTATTTATAGCCAAAAGGGTTGCAACAGAGTATGTCAACACCCCCAGTCCCTGATTAATAAAAAAGCTAATAAAAGCTAAAATAGGACAGGGGGTGTGACTCCTTATTTTCCAGAAATACAGCTCATGATCCAAATTCCCAGTTTCATCACTCTGTCTCCTAAACATTCTTGCTGAATGAGTGTGTCTCACCCTTTTTTTTCGTACGTCTCAGCCTTTTTTCCTTGTTGTAAGAGTAGGTATGGTAAAACTCCAAACTTTCTTTTGCAGATCAGAGGTGCATAAAAGGGAAACACAAGAGCTTCTGAGATAGGGCTCATCTTCCACTTCCAAGGCAGCGTGGGGTTTTATACAGCATAATAACACGGTCCCTTAGCAGTAATTTCCACTTGCTGGTGTAGCCAAATCACCATTGATTGTGGAGCAGAAAGCTGTTTCAGCTCTCATGTGACTAAGATCCTCCAGAGCAGCCTGCAAACTCTTACTGCTTGTCTAAAGAATTAATTTTATGAATTACTATTTTAGAACAAGTACAATGGCAAGCTACTACTGTGCACTCTGACAATACCCAGGAGCAGCCCACCACCAGATCTCATTAGACTTCCTTTTACGTCACCGTTGCTATTTTATAAGTCAAATATATTTTCACATCAGCAAGGCTTTTGAAGATGGGGGAGGAAAGGAACCGCAGAGTGAAAGCAGCTGTTTGCTTGGTGCACTTTCTTTTTTTTCCAGTTCCCTGACAAGAACCTCGTGCCAGTGCTAGCTCTGCTCTGTGGGGCCCATACGGCAGAATATTGGGACAGGACATTCAATATTCCCTCTTGAAGCTCACCTGGTCCCAAAACAAGGGCAGAAACCATCGTGTTTTCAACCAACTAGATTTCAGGTGAGGTTTTCCACTAGATTTAAGTATATCTGAGCTCCCAAGAAAGTAATATGCAACACAGGAATAGAAAGAGCATTAAAGACTCATATTCCAAGAAGGTCAGAGTGGAGTAGAACAGTAATTATTCTTATTTCTTCTTTTATATATATATATATATATTAGTATATTAGTAATTATTATTTCTTATTTCCTAGAGGCTGTTATCAGTATTTCTTAATTGGTGTGTGGTGCCCTGGTGACCTCCAAGGGTTGTGTAAAGAAACTATCCCTACAGTTCTGTGGGTCAATCTAATTCTCCTTCTGCCATGCTCTCACAAGCAGACGTGTAAAAAGCATTTTGCATGGGGTTATGCAGGAATTCAGCACTTACAGTTGAATTCAGCTTCGGTAGTGGCATGTGCTTTATACACCCATGTACATGTGCTGAGCCTGGTGTGAAAGCTTTCCATTAGCACTGAGCAGAAGGCAGTAACTACAGCAGCTGTCAAGTTCTCTAAGGTTACGGATTTACCATGGATTTTGGTGATAAGGGTCGCTACGGCGGGCTGGATGGCATCCCCGGTCAAAGCAGGGTACGTGTTCAGGAAGGAGGAGATGGCTTGCAGGAGGTCTGCCAGTCTGGCTTCAACAGGGCCTGAAAAAACTTCTCCTAAAATCAAGAAGGGGGAAAATTATGATTTTTTTGCATGCATAAACTCTCATCCTCACTTCTCCCAGGGACAAGTCGCTTCAGCGGTGCAGCAGAGGTACCCCGTTCTTCCTAAATACTGAAGTTCTTTGCAAACCAGAAAATAACAAACCCTGCAAAATAACAAGCCAGCAAAGCTGAGCCAGCCCAGGCAAGTCCAATTTCCACGTTCAGCTGGCACAGTTTGGGGGCTGTTAGAAGCAAGCTATGAGCATCACCGCAGCTAGGAGCTGGCTGGAGAAGCATCACCAACCCAACTCGTTTGGCATGCCTGGGGTACGAGTCCTGCAGGAACGGAGCTGTTCTGGGAAGGAGGGAGGACAAAAGTGCTGGTGTGCAGGGCAGGGAGGCACAGCGTTTCTGACAAATCCCAGTTCTCTCAACAGAGTCACCGCAGACACCCTTTTTTTCAGCCAGTTTAACTCACTTGCAAGTAATTGCAGTGTTGTCAGTAGCACTTGGGTGTTTTTTTGCATTGCATTTGAAGGAAACTTGTGCACTTGGATGGCTAAGTGCTGTGAAATTTGATCTGCTGATGCAATTCATTACAGGAGAAGGCATTTGAATAATTAAATATCCATACAGAGAGAAGCCACCCTAAATTATCCGAGGGCCATCTAAATTCATCGTTTTAAATACTGCAGCAAGAACGACGCTGGGTTGCTTTTGCCCACGGTTGTGATATGTTGAACGTTAAGCTGTAAGCAAATAAATGGAATTTTAAAGGTTTACCTTTTCGGAAGAGCTCCCTTAAGTTCTGAAATCTCCCGTCGATGTCCCTCAGGTGTTTGGCGACGCGAGACACCTCGCCGGCCATGGGGTCCCTGCGGCTGCCCTGGTCCCCAGGGACAGGGCTCTGCACCGAAGCCCAGACAGCAGCCAGGAATTCGGAGTCGTGGCCCGGTGGAAGGAGCCTGCTGTGGGGCAACCTGCCCACGGTCCGAGCAGAACCGGCGTCATCCCAGGCACCCGTCCCGTTCATGGCACAGCTGCGGTGCTGCGCTTCCCAGTCCCCCGGGTGAGCTTTTTTTCTCGGGCTATGTTTTGGGGAGCAGATTCCCAAAGTCCTGCAGGTCCTGAGCACGCCTCTCGCTCATCGAAGGGAAGAGGAGCAGCATTCTGTAAAAGCCGCTGGAGACGCAAGATGAAATACATGGAAAGAGATGGAGGGGGTGAGATGAATCCCCATGCTCTCAGCATTTATTCATTTTCTAATCCAGGAGAGCTGTATCCAGTGTCTTTTAGGTTTCTAGATTCTTCATCCTGCTAGGTTTTAATTATCGAATTTCCTTGTACCCTTTTCAGCAAACAGAAACCTGAGTTTAGGAAACTTTTTCCTAGCAAAACTTGGAAATCAAAACAAGCCCCAAATATCCGTATGCAAAGGCACTGCATTTCCATATTGGTCTCTCTTATTTACCATACCTTTATCTGCAAGTAAAAATGTTGTCTTGGGCAACCTGTAGAGAATATTTTCCACCTCTTCCATTGCCTGTCTTCAGCCGAAAGATGGATCAGGAAAAAGCCATGACCTCTCCGAGGGAGAAATCTCTTGGCCATTTACTCCAAGTCCCGCGGCATCTCGGTGTCTGCTGATGGAGCCGGAAAAGTGTCCTCGTTCCCTCCCGGGGGGTTCAGAGGGGCTCTGGAGACTTCGCCGTGTCCTGCCCCGTGCCAGCCCCTGCAGGGGAGCGGAGCTACGTGCTGTCTGCGTGGGGTGAGTCTGAAACCCCAGGCAGGTGTCAGCCGATGCGGATTTTCCACATTCCTCTCGGGAGTTATGAAATTACTCACTTCCCAGGCTATCTCTGCCATCTGTAGGATCAGGCTGATCCTCCTACCTGGCTCTCATTAACTCTTTGCTTTCTAAAGCCTGTGAAGCATCTTCGTGGTTCTGCACATTTCTTCCTAGGTTATAGGTACAGTGCAGCATGGCCTTTTGGGGGAAGTATTGTGTGACATGAGAAAAAAGTAAAGCAAGAATTACACAGCCTTAAAGTATAACTTTTGAAGAGAATAAATATATCTTTTTTAAGTAAAGCAAGAATCACACAGTCTTACTGTAAAGTATAACACTTGAAAAGAATAAATATCTTTTTTTTTTTTCACTAAAGGATACTTAGATACAACCATAAGCATTCAAATACCTTTTGTTCTACACCCTATACATATAAACCATGAGCATGACACATGAAACCAGAGCTAAATGTCTTACAACGCCATGCAACGCTTCCATGCAGCGAATTGGTCGGGGTGATTTTCATATCTGATGGAACTTGAGAAATAATGGTCGTGGCTGATTGTTCTTTGCAGGATTTTTCTCTCACCCGCGGCCAGCCCTGGGTGCAGTGCTGTGTTCACTCACTAGGCAGAACATCTGTGGTCGCCGTCCCCCATCGTTATCAGATCTCCGGAGCGGCTCCTGCCCACGATGTGGCTTGAAGATCTGGCTTTGTTGGCTTCCGACGTACTGCAAAGCCTTCTTAGTTATAAGACAGGAGCATCTCCAGCTCAGCTTTTGTCTGAAGTACATGCGAAAGCATCATGGCTTCTTTTACTTGGCCAAAAAAAAAATAAAAAATAAAAAATTGAAAGAAATTGAAAGTAAAAAAAAAAAAGAAATTGAAATTGAAGAAGAGGAAACAAAGCTCTAGTCTCTCTTTAGTAGAATGATGATGGTAGTAGCACTTCCCAGTGCCAGCAGCTTCACTTTTCACAGTTGCTCAGTGGCCCTTTCTTGGCCTGTATTTTTTTTTCCTCAACACAATAAACCAAGAAAAGAGTAACTTTTGGTTTTGAACCCAAAATAATAAAAATACCATGCTTTAAAAAAAAAAAAAAAAAAGTAGGGCTGGTAAAAGTCCCCATTTTATATTATTTTACGTAAATTTTGGTGTAGCGTGTCCTTTTATTGACATCAGAGTCCCATGGGGATGAGAAGCACAAGCTGAATGCCAGTTAATAGCCACGGTACTCACATGGGCAGCACTTACAGGTGAAAACATTGCCCTTTGCCTCCCTCTTATTTCTCCATGTTCCTTTTTTGTGATTTATTTACTTTTTAATACAGCTGTAAGCGTTTGCCCTACTAGGCAGACGTTGCCCCAGGTAAATGGAGTACTGCTTTATTACTGACCATCAGAGCACACCAGACAGGGGAGTTTCACTCGTCCAGCAGGTGTGTGACCCAAAAGGACTCTCAGATTTTATTTGCATCCCTTCGTGCGGTGTCCATGTGCCATACAAAATACAGGGAGCGTCTTGAAAAGGAAGTACCCTTCTTGCTGTGCATAACGCAGCGTCCCTCCCATCCATTTGTTTTACAGGACTTCTCTCATCTACCTGCCAGACTTGCTGGGTAAAGAGAAGGGAGGATTAAGTGAGAAAACGAGTTGAACGAGCTGGCCCTGCACAGCCTCTCTGTCTCTCTTCAATATGCACATTACTTCCCAGGTCCTTCATGCATCCAGTAGAGCTTTTTCAAACTCTCAGCTCACCCCCCAGGGATATTATGGAGAACCCAGAAAGGAGAAAACGAACGAATCCCTTCCATTGTGCTGCTACCCTTGGGAGCCCTGGGTTACAGACAGGAGAGGGTGGGTGCTGCACAATTCTCTGCAGGCTCCATAAGCAAATTTTTGGTTACCGAGCGTGCACCCAAAGGTGTAAAACTGCCCTCTTAGCTGCTCAGAGAGTCACCTTGATACCAATCTGTTGAAACTGAAAGGGTGAAGCAGAGAGCTGCTTGCTAAGGATGTGTGCTCAGGAAAAGCTGTACAAGGGAGTCGAACTCCTTTGTCCTAGAACAATTTACCTTTCAGAATACTAACGCAATTTTAGCAGATTTTTATAACACGGATGTTGGTGTTACTGTTGAGAGGCAGCCAGGCTGGGGGCAGCAACCCAAGGGACGTCCCCAGCCAAGTCAGCCCCTACGAAGACTCCTCATCCTCCCCTTTCCTCTCTTCATCCTTGGCCTCCGTCCTCTTGTCCACCTTGTACTTGAGGCGGCGGAAGGGGTCAGTGATGCTTCTCCTAGTCCAGTCGTCGAAATCCTCTGCCAAGAGAAAATTCCTGTCCACCAGCTCGGCAGCCTCCTGCCAGTTTCGGAAGCAGGCAGGGCCCAGGCGGCTGATCTCCTCCACGGCGTTCCCAGCGATGACCTCCCCGTTCGGCTTCAGCACCACCACCCTGGGCACGTCGGACACCGCGAAGCGCTGCTCCAGCTCCCTGGGAAGGGAAAAAAAAACTCAAATCAAGACACGTCACGGTCCTCCCGCCGCACCCTGAGCTCCTTATTTTGTTCATTAGGATGGGTAAGAAAAAGGGAGGCTGCATACACGCTGCAGGATTATGTGCAGGTCCCGTATAGAGTTAAGTGATGCTTGGCTGCTTGCTGAATATCTGTCTCGGGCAGAAGTGGCCTTTGGAAGCAAGACAGGATAAAAATCACCTTTCTCATTTGTTTAAGCGCTGGTAATTATGCAGAGCAGAGCCATATGCAGATCTCTGCAGGGCCAGTAAGAGGGGAAGGGATCCAGGTCCTCGGGATAACTGCTGCAACTCGTTTTACACGAGCAGTGCACGACTAACCATAGCAGCAAGAACCCCAAAACTGTGACATGCTCCTGTCGGAAAACGAGCTGGAAGTAATCCCGAGGATTAACCGCAGCTCGCCTCGTGGCTGACGAGATTACGGTGAATCCGTGCACGTCTCCCACCCTTCCCACCACACAGGTCAGTGACCGCTGCCGTTTTATGTGCCCTGCCCGGGGGATGCTTCACGGCCGGAGCTCCTCGGACGTAGAGGCACGACCGAACGCCGTGACCCTACCTTTTGAACTGGTCCCCGAAGGGTAGGGACAGCCACCTCTTGGGCATGGTCTTGAGGAAGGCGTCCTGCTGCTGGGCGGTGGCATCCCGGGAGACGTAGACGAGGCCGAGCTGCGAAGCCCGCTCCACGTAGAACTCATCCGTCAGCCTCACGAAGAAGTCCCTGAGCACCGGGGCGAACCGCCGGCACCGCGGGCACCCGGCCGCCCCGAAGTACAGCAGCAGCACCTTGTTCTCCAGGGCCTGCCCCAGCTCCCGCTCGGTCTCCACCTCGTCCCGGTCCCCGTTGTTCACCACCAGCACCTTCCCGGCGAACAGGGAGGCCATGGGTGGCCTCGGCGGAGCTCCCAGCGATTTACCGACCGGTGAGTGCCCGGTTTGTGCGGGCTGGGAGGATGCAACGTTCCCCCCCCCCCCGGCTCCCAGCTATTAATAGGGGCGGATTGTGCCCAGCCTCCCGCGATCCGCTTAAACCGGGAGGCCAGCGCTTGGAGGGACTTCGGTCGGTACCGGTGCGGAGGCCGGTACCGGTGCGGAGGCCGCACCCTACCGGGGCTTGCACGGCGCAAAAACACCGGAGACAAAGAAGACAACGACGGTTTTTATTATTAAAATTAACCCCCCGACGCCCCCTCCCCCCCCCCGGGGACGCCTCCACCCCCCCCCGCTCCCGGCGGCACCGGCACGGAGCCTCCGCTCCGCGGCGCTCCGGAGGCTGCGCCTCCCCCGCGCCCCCCCCCCGCCCCGGTGGGCCGCGAGCCCTCGGCCAATGGCGTCGCGAGGCGGAGGGGAGGCCCCGCCCCCCCCCCCCCCCCCCCCCCCGGCGGCACCCCCCGGGACTCCGCCGGCTTCGCGGAGGCCGGGATCGCCGCGGGGCAGCGGGGGGCAGAGGCTCGGCCTCCCTCCCGGCCTCCCTCCTTCCCTTCCCGGCCTCCTGAGAGCCCCGTTGCCCACCCCCGCAGCATGCAGCCGGTGGGGGTCTGCACGGCCTCCCTGGGCTCCCTCGGGCTGATGAGGTTCTTCGGGGTGCCCTGGTCGTGGAGCCTCGCCGCCACGCTGGGCGTCTGCCTGGGCAGCGGAGGATGGAGGCTGCTGCGCGTCCTCTGCAAGACGGCGCTGAGGGACCTCTTGTAAGTGCTGCCGGGGCCTCCTCCCGCTGCCTGCGGGACGCATCCCGCAGCGCGGGGCGAGCGCTGGGTGCCAGCCTCCTTCGCTGCCGCTGAGCCTCCGCTCCGCCAGCTCTAAGCGGAGGCAGCGTTGCTCGCCCCCTTCTCTGCCCTCAAGGAGGAAAAAGAGGAGGGATCGGAGAGGCAAGGCCTTAAACGGAGCGGGCGAGGGCTGGGAAATTGTCCTTAGGTGCCCCGGAGCAGCGCGGTTTGGCCCCGCGAGCGGTGGCGGGGCGATGGAGGCCGTTCTCTCGCTGGCGGGGTGATGGAGGCTGGCAGGGTGATGGAGGCCGTGCTCTGTCGCTGGCGGGGCGATGGAGGCTGAAACGCGGGGCGTGAAGTGGTCTCCGGGGGCTTGGAGGTCTGCGGGTCCCTTCGCGGGGAGCCTGCTGCCACCGCCGTCTCGCGGAGGTCCGCGGTTTCCAGGCCTCCGCGAGGCTGTGCCTCCATCGCGGAGGATTTAGGGCTCCTGCCGCTGCCAGGGCTGCCTGGCTTTGCTGCGGCTGTCACCGCGCTTTGAAGAGCTGTTTCCTCCCGATCGCCTGGCAGAGCTCGAGAATAAAACCGGGCGAAAGAAAGCCCCTGAAGTATCTGGGAAGCGCAGCAAACCCGTGAAAAGGCTCCTCTGTTCTGCCTTTGGCACGGCTCGGCGGCAGGTCACCGCGAAAGCCCCACGGCCACTGCCAGCAACTTGCTGCCAAAGGGATCCCTTCCCCCTCCGCCAGGGCTTCGCTGCCCCCGCTGCTGCTCCCGGCACAGCCCTGAGAGCTGCGGGGGCTTCAGAGGGCTGATATTAAATGACCTTTCGAGTTTCTGGGGATCCTTCCAACTTTTTATTGCCGCTACGAGACCCATTATGTGCGCCCGCTGTTCTCCGTCGGACGGTGCTGGTCGCGGCGGGGTGGTGAATTTATTTCTGTGCCTCGATTGTAACCGATAGCCGAAGGGAGGGAGCCGCCAAGTCCCCAAAGATGCCACCAAGTCCCCAAAGACAGCATCCTCCGAGGGCATCGGAACGGCGTCCGTGGAGCGGCTGGAGCTCACACAGCAGCTTTGCCATCAGGCCAGAAGTGTGTCAAGGTTGAACTGGCAGCCACAGAGACTCGGAATAATTATGTAAATTACAGGAAGCCCCGTTAGATCAGCCTGCTTTGTGCACGGTCACTCTTCATACCCACAGAGGCAGCAATTTTTTCTTTATAAGGCCCCCCGGGCTGGGTTTTTCTGATTTTGATTTAAATCTGTGCTTTCTCCCGGGCAGTTTTTAGACAGCCTGGGTTCCCACCAGCCCGGACAGCATCGGAGGCTGACTCACGGGAGACGTGTGTGCGAGCAGCACGCTGGCAGCTCTGCCTCCTCCTAGAAGCATCATGCCCGCACATTTTGGGGCTAAAAAGGGAGCTTTGGGCTTCGTTTGCTTGAAGCTGAGCTCACACGTTGCTGTTGAATGGTCAGGTTGTCTTCATCATTTAATTACCTTCAGATCCCGAGGGGTACGACTGTACAAAATAACCAAGATGCTACAGAATGTGCCGGCAGGAAGGATGCTTCCTTTGTAAAACATCACCTTTTTAGGTGAAAGCAGTGGTTGCAAGGTCCTTTTTTTTTTTAATTATCCCAGAAGACATCCTTAAAAGAAGGGCTCGTAATTTAGCCCCTCTGCTATTTTCCGCAGGCTTGTTGGAATTGGTATCAGCGTGTGGATTTTCCCTGATTTGCGGCATGGGAAGTTAGTTACCATAATGCTAAAATAGGCACGTAATGCTAAAATAACCATCGTGCTCTGTAGAGCAGCAGCCGTTCAACGTCCCAGTTTCAGCATTTATGGTTAAACTGTCCGAGGGCAGCCGAATTCAAGTGGGATCCCCACATGGGGTACACGCGTCCTGTCCTTTTCCCCTATAACATGGAAATTTGAGTGGAATATTGATCCGAAAGCGTCAGCCTTTAAAAAAAAATCAATTAATTTTAATATAAACTGAAGAATCTTACCAAATTACACAGCAGACAGACAAAAGCCATCACCAAAATTGGTGGAGGTCCAGATAACACAAAGTGGCCCTGCAGAGGGAAGCATCCCAGCCTGTATGTGAGCGTGGATGTGTGAATCTCAGGTGTGGGTATCGGACTGTCTGAGGACGTAGTAATTCCTGCTATGCTTTTTCTTTCTTTGCAGCGGCCTCTCGGTGCTGTTACGAGTCAAATACAAGCTACGAAGGCATCAAAGGGCCAAAAGCACCATTCCGAAGATGTTCCAGGACGTCGTCCGCAGGCACCCCGACAAAGTGGCCCTGATTTACGAGGCCACCGGTGAAAAGTGGACCTTCAGGGGGCTGGACGAGTACTCCAACGCCGTGGCCAACTACTTCTACCAGCAGGGCTTCCGCCTGGGGGACGTCATCGCCATCTTCATGGAGAGCCGCCCCGAGTTCGTGGGCCTCTGGCTGGGCATGGCGAAGGTTGGCATCGAGGCGGCCCTCATCAACTTCAATTTGCGCTTGGATTCCCTGGTTTACTGTGTGACGACCTCGGGTGCGAAAGCCGTGATCTTCGGAGGAGAGCTGTCTTCAGGTGAGCCTCGGGGTGCTCGTGGACTGTGATCGGCTCACAAGCTGTTTGCTTGGGCTTGAGAAAGATGATAAATCATCTCGGGAAAGATGATAAACCTCCTAATGGTGTTAAAAAGCAGAAGCATTCCGTTAGTACCTGAGGCTAAAAGAGGAGCAGAGCTGCAGGACAGGCTTGTTGGTGGATGCAGCTTTTAAGCGCATCCTCACTTCCCCAATGAACTCTGTTCCAATGGTTGTTGTTAGACCCGATGATTTATTTTCCTGGCTCATCTGTGTGAAATCACCGCAGATCATGACGTGGTGAGCACGTGGAGGGGCAATTTTGCACCTTTTTTTTAACTTCATTGATGCAGGTGGTATCTGGACAGGTATGATGTAAATATTGGAGAGGAGTCCCTGGTTCTTCAGGTCCTTCCATGGCAGTGGTGTTTTGGGGCAAAATAGGATGTTACGCAGATTATTTTTGCCACTGCCTCGACTGCTGTGCTTGTTGCGAAAGAGCCTTGCTTTGTGTTGCAGCAATATCCGAGGTGAATGGGATGCTGGGGAAGAACATGGCAAAATTCTGCTCGGGCGACTACAACCCAGAGGTTGTTCCAGCGGAGACCCGACATCTCGATCCTCTTCTGAGCACTGCATCCAAATCGCCCCCGGCTCAGATCCCAGTCAAAGGTTTAGATGGTAATTTTATGAGTGCTTTTTATTTCTCAGCGTGACGTGCGTAAGAGCTGGGCTAGGTGACAGCAAAGCAAGAAAACTAAGCAAGTAAAGACGGAGGGATTAAATCAACCCAGTTTGACAAGTAGAAGAAGGGGGGGGAAAAAAGAGAACAAAAACTAAGATCCATGTTCCAGGGTATTCTGGTTTAAGTTTCTCATTTCCCAAGACTTCCAAACTTCACCTGCCGAATGTGTTTAATACCTGAAGGAAGGGGATTGATGCATTCCCCAAAACAACTTCTATTACAGGAGGATGGCCACTGGTATGTGTATGGGGTGAAGAAACCTGTGTGCCAAGGCTAACCTACTGATTTGTTAGCTCCAAATTTATTTTTGTCTGCAGCATAGAACAGCCCGCGTTACCTTCCCCCACAGCTGCCTTGCATGCGATGGAAATCTTTCCTGGTGATATGCCTGTGCAGAGGATGCATGTCGGTGGTTTTGTGATTCAGGAGAGGGAAAGGAAGAGGCCAGCTGGCCTCCAGTCTATATTTAAAGAGAGTGAAGCACATCCGAGATCGATCAGGATGAGACTCCCTTTTGGGACGTCGTTTTCTGTGGGAGGAACGGTGCTGCGAAGAGGCCTGAGGCATTTCCCCCTTTAGATTTATTTGTCATCAGAGTCTCAGATCTCCTGCCTGCTGTCAGACGCAGGGTGAGACCTTTCCTGTGGGTTAGTTTGGAATTAGTGTCTGGCCTGGAGCACTAATTGAGTTCCAGGGCAATTTGCTGTCCGTTTACCTCGGTGGGTGACATTCAGACCTTCTGCTCGGGCTGCAGTGGGACTTTTGTGTCCGCCTCCGGTGCTGTCACCGTTTCACAGCCTTTCTCCATCTGCTAGGAAAAAACCCTAAAACACCTTTTCTCGAGGGGTTTTCTCAGGCAGCTGAGAGCAGCCTGCTGACGCCTCTCTCCGTTCTTCCAGACCGGCTCTTTTACATCTACACTTCGGGCACCACGGGGATGCCCAAGGCTGCCATCGTGGTGCACAGCAGGTGAGGACCTGGGGAGGCCCTTCCCTCTCGCCGTGCTTTTCCCATAGAAAACCCTGAATCTTTACCTGTCTCGTGTCCTTAGCCTGTGCCGTGTTCTTCCAGGTATTATCGCATCGCTGCCTTCGGCTACTACGCGTACAAAATGCACCCGGAGGACATCGTCTACAACTGCCTCCCGCTCTACCACTCTGCAGGTAAGCCTCCTCCTCCTCTGTGGCAGAGGGGTCGTGTCGGTCCCCTGGGATCCTCCTAACGACCCAGAACAGCCGAAGCTGACTCCGGGACCCTCGTTTTTCAGGTAACATCATGGGAGTCGGCCAGTGCCTCATCCACGGCCTGACGGTGGTGATCAGGAAGAAGTTCTCGGCCAGTCGCTTCTGGGATGACTGCACCAAGTACAGATGCACGGTGAGGGCTCCACTGGCGCCTTGCTGAGCAGTTGCTGTCTTCGGTGCTCAGCTTGAGAGTCCCCGGTGCTTGCATTCCACTGCTTCATTATTGATCTCCAGATAGTTCCCCATTTTTGGCCTGTCCTCCATTCCTGTTACTTCTTACCCCAGTCCTTGCCTGCCCTTCCTTGCCACTCAGCAGCAGATTTCCCCCAGTTCTCAGCATCCTCTCTTTGCTTGTCCTCCCTTGTCAGATATTGAGGCTCCTGTGCCACTCTCTGTGGGTGGGGAGGCTTTAAGTTATGCAGGAAAGAGGAATTGAGAATGGGATGGGGAGGGCACAGAGAGGGGAATGGGACGGACAGCCCCTTGTCTTGGAGGCTGCTGCTCCAGTGGTGAAGGATTCCTCCTGGCTTTGCTCATGGAAGTTCGCATTTGTGAAGCTTGGGTCTCCAGCACAGGGAAATCAAACAGAAAAAAATAAAGGGAAAGGATTAAAAAGGAAATCTTGAGCAGTGTGGGAATAAAAAAAGGGTCTGGACAAAGGTAGGAGGAAGGAGAGGTGAAGTCCCTTTGGGAAGAGAAATACATTTTAAATTGCTAAACCTAGGCATGTGGGACTGAGAGACTTTTTGAAGTCTTTCATTCATCCTCACCTGCTTCTCCTGTAAAATTCTCAAGACGGACTCCTAAAACACAAAAGGATTTGTTTGCATCCATTGCTGTTGGGGGAAAGCTGTTCCTGAACTTAACCACACTAGGAAAGCCTCCAGAGGAATTCTCTTGGCAATCCGTAGCCAGTAAATACCTGCCTGTGTTTGTGTCAACATCACCCGCTAATTTAAGCAGCTTTTTCTTGTTACTGGTGTTTATCTTGCCCGTCCCCCACAGGGAGTATTTATAGATGGTAATTGGATCCCCGCTCAGACTTCGTTTGTGGCTGACCACTCATTCCCCACATCTTTCTAGGGTGCACCTATTAAAGCATGAGGGTTTTTAGTTAAAGGCTAACTTTATTCACACCTTCTCCACTATTTTCTGCTGTTAATGTGCAGCTTCCAGAGGGCAGTAACTGATTTACTTTTGTATATTTTATCATGGAAGAAAAGAAAAAAAAAACAAACTTAAACTTGCAAACACTGATTTTATTAAAATGCCTGCCTTGTCTAGGTCCACGAGGTGCACTGGTGCCAGTGGCCTTGTGGTTGGCTTTTTCCAGGGTGTTGTAAGGGTCACCTGAAGCCTAAGCTGTGTTTTTGTGTTTGCTGCTTCAGATTATTCAGTATATCGGGGAAATCTGCAGGTATCTCCTGAATCAGCCGGTCCGGGAGTCAGAAACCCAGCACTGCGTGCGGCTGGCAGTGGGCAATGGTTTGAGACCCACCATATGGGAGGACTTCACCAAGCGCTTCCGCATCAAGCAGATCGGAGAGTTCTACGGAGCCACGGAGTGCAACTGCAGCATTGCAAACCTGGACGGAAAGGTGAGGGCGATTTGGAGTGGTTTTGCCTGTTTCCTCTTCAGTGGAGATTAAAGAAAGATTCCCAGAAAGCGGCGATTCCAAAACCGAGCAGTTTTCCCCAGCCTTTTGTTTTTCTCTGTCTTTTGGAAGGTCGGTGCCTGTGGCTTCAACAGCCGGATTTTGCCCAATGTTTATCCCATTCGTTTGGTGAAGGTGAACGAGGACACGATGGAGCTGATCCGTGATTCCAGGGGGCTGTGCATCCCCTGTCGCCCAGGTGAATGTTAACCTGAACAAATCAATCGCAGCTCTTTGTTCTAAAAAAGGAAAAACAAGCTCTGATAGGTTTAAGGGGCTTCTGGTGTCATATACGGGTTCGCTTCTGGATGTTTCCTCCAAAGATGGGTCAGTTCGTTTACTGAACATCTTTGAGACAAAGCAGCCACTCACTGGCACGCACAGAGCTTAATTCCTTGTGGAATACATCACAAGCTGGTGTCATCTTGTGCTGTTTGATCTTGTTGTCTGCAGGAGAGCCAGGATTGCTTGTGGGGCAGATAAATCAACAGGATCCCCTGCGCCGGTTCGATGGCTACGTCAACGAGAGTGCCACCCACAAGAAGATTGCTTACAACGTGCTGCAGAAGGGGGACCAGGCATACCTTACAGGTACCGTCAGTGGGAGCACGGGATTCACCGCTACCGACTGCAAACGTTCCTCAGCGTTGTGCCAAGACGGTCCGAAGAGACCTAAACCTGAGGTTCTCTTCTGAGAGGAACAGATGTGTTAGTGTTCTGAAGTTGCCAGCCTTTGAGCTGCTCTGGGTTTAAGGAGAAATGTCTGCGCTTCAAGGAGGGGGAGATTTTTCCCTGCCCTTTTTCTATGGCTGCAGCTTCCTTCTCTCCCGTAATTTGGAGGTGTGGAGCATGGTGGTGAAAAGACACCAACCTGGTTCTGTGCTTCCCCGGGAAGAAGGCGATGCAACATCTGACCTGGAGATGAGAGGGCGGTAAGGCAGGCTCGAGTGCTGCTGAACTGAGTCGTGACATGGCTCGGTGTCTTCTCTCCCTCCTAGGAGATGTGCTGGTGATGGATGAGCTCGGCTACATGTACTTCAAAGATCGCAGCGGTGACACCTTCCGATGGCGAGGAGAGAACGTCTCCACCACAGAAGTGGAAGGGATGTTGAGTCACATCCTCAACCAGACGGACGTTGCAGTGTATGGAGTGGAGGTACCAGGTAAAATCTCACATCAGAACTCTGAAGCTTTTGGGAGAAAGGTAAATGTCAGGCAAATGTACCAGATCTGTGTCACACTGCAGAACAGGAAGAAATCGGTCACTTTTATTGTAACTGGGCACCTGAAAATGAGAAGATGTGATGGAGGCTGACAGTGGAGTTTGACAGAGTTGCATTTATTCTGAGCAGTAGAAATAAGCTGAGCTGCAGGGGTAGAATCTTTATTTCTTGGAAAAGGAAGGTTATTTTGATGTGAACTTTGCAGAAGCAAAGCGTGAAAAGACCATTCTCTGTATGTGGAGGCTTTAAGTTATGCAGGAAAGAGGAATTGAGAATGGGATGGGGAGGGCACAGAGAGGGGAATGGGATGGACAGCCCCGTGTCTTGGAGGCTGCTGCTCCAGTGGTGAAGGATTCCTCCTGGCTTTGCTCATGGAAGTTCGCGTTTGTGAAGCTTGGGTCTCCAGCACAGGGAAATCAAACAGAAAAAAAATAAAGGGAAAGGATTAAAAAGGAACTCTTGAGCAGTGTGGGTATAAATAAAGAGTCTGGACAAAGGTAGGAGGAAGAAGGGGTGAAATCCCTTTGGGAAGAGAAATTTGTTCTGGGCAAGCATTGGCCAGAAGGGTGCCCTCTGTGGCAGTTTGGTCCCCAGATTTTTTTATCACAGCATATATGAGAGAAATGTGATGAAAATTATGAAAATGGAGGGATGCATTGGTGGTGGACTTGGTGTTAAATTGGGTTTTCCTCAGTGTGTTGCATGGAAAGAGGCAAGGGGACAATATCTGTCCTCGAGTCTGTTAAGTTTCATGCTTAACTTTTGCTGCTTCTTCGTGTCCTGGTGTCTGTACCCGAACTGTGCTCTCTTATTTCAGGGGTGGAGGGAAAAGCTGGAATGGCAGCAATCGCAGATCCTAAAACTAAGGTGAATCCCAACGTTCTGTACCAGGAGCTACAGAAGGTGCTGCCTCCTTACGCCCGGCCCATCTTTCTGCGTCTCTTACCCCAGGTTGACACCACAGGTATGGGAGATTTGTGTGCCTGCTGCTCTCTGGGTTCAGATTTCAGAAGGGACTGGGTGTTGCCACCTCGGGGTGATGGGAAAGCTGAGAAAGCTGCCCTTAGGCAATGTGCTGTAACCGGAGTCAGTTGGCTGCTGTCCCTCTTCTTCAGAGGTTGCGTAATAAAGTCCCCACTTGTAGTACGCCAGGCACATAAATACCATTAATAAAAACTGCATTTGAGCCTTAAACAAGAAACGAGCTAGTTCCAGGCCAATAAAGCTGGAGTGTTTTGCCCAGCAGTGAGGTTCTTGGGAATGTCTGTGAAGGAGCCTTGCATGTGTGCAGCGCCGCAGAAGAAATGTGCACAGAAATGTGCACAGAAGCTCTTGACCCCTCTAAACTCCTCTGTGCACCCTCTGCTGCCATTCCTGGGCTGTTGCCTGGCTTGAATCTGGTCACCCCTGTGCCCACACGCTCTTAACCTTCCTCACAGTACGACCAACAGCTGTTAACACAAATAATGATTTGGCTGCTTTCTTTGGTGTTTTCAATTTCCTGGGAGTCCAGACAGCTCTTCTGCCACCTGATGTGTATGGAGAAGCAAAGATTGCACAAGCTTTCTGTGAGAGCTGGGTAACGATCAGTATAGTTGCTTCAGATAGCTAATTCTTGAGCAAAACTGAACTAAAAACGAAATGCCATCTGTGATGTTTTTCCCTCGCTGATGCTTACACAGCCTTTTGGATACAACGTGTTTTGAGTATTTTTTTTCCTCCTTTGAAGGGACTTTTAAGATTCAGAAAACCCGCTTGCAGAGGGAAGGATTTGACCCCCACCAAACGTCAGACCGGTTGTATTTTCTGGATCTAAAGCTGGGGAAATACGTTCCTCTGGATGAATGCCTTTATGAAAGGATTTGTTCTGGAAAAGCCGCTTTATGATCTAGTCCGGATTGAGCCTTTCAGAGGAAACTGTGACTAACTGGAGGGATGATGCCTGTGGGAAGCGGCAGATTCCTGCTTAATATGCAATGTGAGATCCTCCTACAGTGAATCACCATCGGGGAAACATCTTGTGGGGTGTTGCCCTCGCCTAAAGCACATTAACCTGTGACCTGCGCCTTTAGAGAGCACTGACACCCCATTAATCTGCTGTTACACACCTAGAGAGAGTATTTTTGTAACCACTAACCACTTAGGTGGAAGAAGTTTTATGGTTTATATTTATTCGTATCCTGAGGATAAGCGGAGATGCTCGTGCCCCGCGTGGGTTTCTTTTTGCTTCATCTCCGAACTTGACTTACCAAGTTAACTTTTAACAGTGCGGGTCGGGCAGTCTTTAATTGTGTTAGGTGATGTTTTACGTTACTACACCTGGAAATCTCACATTCACCTGTGCCAAGCCCTTAGGGCCAGGGAGTTAAGGACATTAGTGCCTAGAGGCTAGCCTCTGGACTCAGAGCAGGGTGGGATGAGCACCGGGAACAGGGGTCGTGATGGGCTGGGGGGAGAGGAGGGAGCCTGGCGGTGCTGTACGGTGCTAACGTGAACTCTAAGGAAATGTTAACGGCAACGCTGCTGTGCGTGTTCCTTGGGGAGGGCAGGGGGGCCCAGCGAGCCCTGAGCCCAGCAGGATGGTGGTGGGGAAAGGGGGGATGAGACAGGGAACAAGAGAAAGCACGTCGATTTTGCAGGTTTTAGCTGCAAATACACAGGAAGTATGTTGTGTATCAACCGCAAGGACAGGACTGAGGCAGGGAGTATGAGGAGGGGATGACCCTAAAAGATAAGGGAAGAAAAGACTTCGTACAAACAGTTAATAGAAACAGCAAGAACTGACTTGGACTGCTGAAGTCTGTAAAAAAAGAAAGGAAGGGTCAGAAGTTTAGCAGTGAGGAAGACTTCTGGGCTTCATCAGAAGACCACCAGAGTACGCTGGACGACCACTCGAGGACCCTAGAGCGCAGGTGAATAGGGGTGGGAATGTATGTTAATGATTCTTTGGAGACCTCATGAATACGCAAGAGACTTACGGGGTTGGGGGGGGAGGTGAGATGAATATGTATATATCCCACTAATATAGGCAATGTGGCAGTAACCCTTGGTGTGTGTGTTAGGTGGAGCGATCCCCCACACACCTGGTGCCGTAATGAAGAATAACTGCTTAATAACTTTGGTTATCGAGTTTTCACTGTGTCAGGAAGGAGGAGAGTGGCTCAAAAGCTGTGCAGAGGAAAAGGATCTGGGGGTGCTGATTGATGCTCGCCTAAACACGAGCCAGCATTGTGCCCAGGTGGCCCAGAAGGCCAACGGCATCCTGGCTTGTATCAGGAATAGTGCGGCCACCAGAAGCAGAGAGGTGATCGTCCCCCTGTACTCAGCTCCGGTGAGGCCGCACCTCGAGTGCTGGGTTCAGCTTTGGGCCCCTCACTACCAGAAGGACATCGAGACCCTGGAGCGTGTCCAGAGAAGGGCTACGAGGCCGGTGAAGGGCCTGGAACAGAAGTCCTGTGAGGAGCGGCTGAGGGAACTGAGGGTGTTCAGTCTGGAGAAGAGGAGGCCCAGAGGAGACCTTATTGCTGTCTACAACTCCCTGAAAGGTGTGGGGAGCTGCAGTCAGCCTCTTCTCACAGGTAACCAGTGATAGGACCAGAGGGAATGGTCCCAAGTTGTACCAGGGGAGTTTCAGGTTGGAAATGAGGAGACATTTCTGCTCAGAAAGAGCGGTCAGGCGTTGGAACAGGTCGCTCAGAGAGGTGGTAGAGTCACCATCCCTGGGGGTGTTCAAGGAAAGGTTGGACGTGGTGCTTGGGGGCACGGTTCGGTGGGTGACATTGGTGGTAGGGTGACGGTAGGACTAGATGATCCTGGAGGGCTTTCCCACCCCTAACGACTCTCGGATTCACCGCCCTAGCAGCGGCCGCCGCTCGCCGGGGCCGGGACGGGGAGGCCGCGGGCTCGGAGCCGCGGCCGAGGCCTGCCGCGGGGCCTAGGCCGCGGGTTGCTAGGCAACGCGGCAGCGCGGGGCTCGGCCCTTCCGCGTTCGGCGGCGCTTCTCTTCCGGTCGCCGGCTCCCCGTTTCCGGCCGGCCGCCCTCCGCTTCCGCCGCCGCCATGTCGCGCCGCGTCTCGGTGTTCCCGTCCCCGCAGGAGCTGGGCCCGGCCCTGGCGCAGTTGGTGGCGCAGCGGGCGGCCGGCAGCGGCGGCCGCTTCTCGCTGGGCCTCTCGGGGGGCAGCCTGGTGGCGCTCCTGGCCCGGGAGCTACCCGCCGCCCTCCCCGGGCCCGGCGGCGGCGGCGGCGCCGAGCCCTGGCTGGTGGCGTTCTGTGACGAGCGCCTGGTGCCGCCCGGGCACCCCGAGAGCACCTCCGGGGCCTACGAGGTGAGCGGGGCCGGGCCCGCGGGCGGCCGCCGCCGGTCCCCGGCCTCCCCTGAGCGCCTCCCGCCCGTGTCCGCAGGCCCAGCTGCTGCCCCGGCTCCCGGGACCCAAGCCCCGGGTGCTCACCGTCACCCCCGGGCTGTCCCCGCACGCTGCCGCCGCTGACTATGCCGCCAAGCTCCGAGAGGTACCGGGGGGGTGGGGGTTATGGGGACTGGGGGGGGGGGGGGTTACCGGGGTGGGGGGTGGGGTACCGGGCTGTGTGGGGGGTTACCGGGGTGAAGGGGGCTTCCCAGGGGGGTGGTGGGAGTTACCGAGCTGAGGGAGGGGGTTCTGAGCTGGGGTGGGGGGTTACCGGGTTGAGGGAGGGGTTACCGGGGTCTCCCGGGTGACGTTACCGGAGGAGAGGTGACCGCACACGGGGAGCGGGATTTGGGGGCTCCCAGCACGGCCGAGGTTGGGAGGGATCCCGGGGGATCTCCTGGTCCGAGCCCCTGCCGGCAGGATCACCCCGAGCACAGTTTGCTGGATCCAGGTAGGTTTGGGTATCACCAGGGGAGGAGACCCCACGGCCTCCCTGGGCAGCCTGTCCCCGTGCTCCGTCACCTCCCAGCACAGAAGCGTCCCCTCACGTTGAGCCGCAACCTCCTGGGCTTCAGCTTGTGCCCGTTGCCTCTCGTCCTGTCGCTGGGCACAACTGGCAAGAGACCGGCTCCGTCCCCTCGACGCCCTCCCCTCAGGTGTTTGTACGCGTCGATGAGCTCTCCCCTCAGTCTTCTCTTTTCCAGCCTAACCAGGCCCAGCTCTCTCAGCCTGTCCCCGTACGAGAGGTGCTCCAGTCCTCTCATCGCCTTCGCAGCCCTCCTCTGGACCCGCGCCAGTAGCTCCGTGTCCCTCTGGTACTGGGGAGCCCGGAACTGGGCGCGACGCTCCACGTGTGGCCTCGCCGGGGCCGAGCGGAGGTGGAGGCTCGCCTCCTTTGACCTGCTGGCCGCGCTCTTCCCGACGCAGCCCAGGATCCGCCGGCCTTTTTGGCCACGAGGGCACGTGGCCGGCTCGTGCTCAGCCTGCCGTCCTCCAGGACTGCCAGGTCCCTCACTGCAGGGCCGCTCTGCAGCGGGACGCCCCCAGCCTGTGCTGGTGGCTTGGGGTTATTCCTCCCCAGGTGCAGGACCCTGCGCTTGCCCTCGCTGATCTTGATGGGGTTCCCCTCGGCCCAGCCCTGCGGCCTGTCCAGGTCCCTCTGAACGCGGCACGGCCCCTGGGGCATCAGCCCCAACTCCCAGCTTCGCGTCCTCAGCGCTCCATCCGTCGCCCAGCTCGTGATGGATAAATAAATCGAACAGCACAGGACCCCGGGCGGCCCCCTGGGGGGCACCGCCAGCTCCAGGCCCCCCAACGAGACCCCGCGCCGCCGAGCACAACCCTCTGAGCTCTGCCTGCCAGCCCGTTCTCGTTCTTCCAGCCCCGTAACGCCGCCTTTCTTGCAGGCCTTTCAGGGGGACGGCGTGCCCGTCTTCGACTTGCTCATCCTGGGAGTGGGGCCGGACGGCCACACCTGCTCCCTTTTCCCCGACCACCCCCTGCTGAAGGTGAGCTCGCGAGGAGCCGGCTCCGGGACCGTTTTCTCCCTGCGTGGGGTCGAACTCTTGGCGGGCGTGATGTGGGTGCTGCTGCCCCGGTGCCTAGCGAGTGACTGCTGCGTGTGAGACGGCTCCCGGCACTGGGATATTGCGTTTAAAGAAATCAAATGCGAAATTAAAAAAATAATAATTAAAAAAAATGTTGGGAGGGTAAAAAGAAAAAACAAAAAACACCTCCCGAACCTGATTAGTCCTCAGTGCCCTTTTAAATTTCTTCCGCTCTTGGGAGCGGAGGTAAAAAGGAATAAATAACTCGTGGTGGGTCTTTGCTCGCCCTCAGCAGCCGTCTCTCCCCGTTTGGTTTTGGTGTGGCTGGAGCCAGGCAGCTCCCCCTCCTGCCCCCGTGCTTTGTTCCGATTCTTTTCCGCTTTTTTAATGCCTTTTTTGTTGTTGTCCTCTGACAGGAGGAGGAGAAAATCGTTGCTGCTATTACCGATTCTCCCAAGCCGCCGCCGGAGCGGATCACGTTGACCCTCCCGGTGCTGAACGCGGCGCGCGCCGTGGTGTTCGTTGCCACGGGGGAAGGCAAAGCCGCCGTCCTGAAGGTACCCGGGGCACAAGTCTCAACGAAAGGCCGAGCTGTCAGGGCTTTGCTGACCCTCGCTGCAGACTTTTCAGCCGCCTTTCCTGGGGTGGGGGGAGAAGCGATCAAGGTGTACTTTGGGGAAACGGCGGTGCTTTTAGGTGCAGGGAGAGCTTTGAGGCTGGCGGCGTTGGTTTGCGGCTCCCTTTCGCTGCCCAGCCTTTGCTGAAACGCTCTCGTTTCTTCGGGCAGCGCATTCTGGAAGGCGCCGAGGAGAACCCCCTCCCCGCCGCTCGCGTCCAGCCGCACACGGGGCAGCTGCACTGGTTCCTGGACGAGGCCGCGGCGGCGGAGCTGACCGTTCCCTTCGAGAAACATTCCGTCCTGTAGGACCGAGCCCCTGGCCGGGTTTTTGGGAGCCGGGCGGCGGCGACCGCGGCGCCTGCTGCGTGACGTCCCGGTTCGAGGACTCCACGTCTGGTTGCCGTACTCGGGAGGGGCACGAAGCTAACGCGGGCTTCTTGTCCCCCGGGGAAGAGCCAAACCGCGCGGAGCACAGATTTTCGTGTGATGATTCCTTTGGTTTGGCGTGGACCACGCGCCACGGCGGTGTCCGGGTGCGAGCGGCGGCGCCGGGGGCTGCACGAGGCGCTGGTGTCGTGCGGGCTGTGTCGCGGGTGGTCGCTGGGGCGTTAAACGGGTGCACGGCATTAAACGAACGCATTCCAGCTCTCCTGCTCGCGTTTACTCCTTCACCTGCTCGCGTTCTTCCCTAAGTAGCAGCAGCAAGTCGCTGACGGAGCAGGCGCGGGCTTTGTGGCAGCGTGCAGGCGGCAGCGTGACGCGAGGACGTCCAGGTCTCGTCTGGACCAGCTCCGAGCTCTCAGGCTTTCCGTTTCCCCCCGTAGTTTGCTGGAAGCCTCTCGGCTTAATTGTCTTCGCTGTAACCCTGACTCGAACCTCAGTTCATGAGAAACGCGGGGCTGTGGCTCCCTCCTGCCCCGGTCTTCCGTTATTTTGTGTGCACCGCGGTACGGTTTTGCCTTGGGGGCTTTCAGTCCCGACCTGCCGAAGCTTTCTGCTGTTGCTTTCAGAGCAGTGGCAATAAAAAATGCTTTGACCTTGCGTGGTGTCCAGCGAAGAAGCAGCGCTCGCACGCTGACAGACGAAGAAGCTGAGCCGGAAGAAGCAGATGACTTCTGTGCCCTAGGAAACACGGTGCTCCCGTGCCAGATCCGGGAGCAGAACCCAAGAATCGAGCTTCCCACGAATGCGACAGGTCAGAATTTGACAGGTTCGTTGCACAGAAGCTGGACGGGACGTCACGCGGCTGCCCGGCCTCTTCCTGCACCCGGGGAAGGGAATTGTGGCAGGACACAATCGTTCCTGGTGGCCAGGAAGGCCGAGGGCACCGGGGGGGTGGTTAGTAGGGCGAGAGAGGTTCTCCTCCCCCTCTGCTCGGCCCTGCTGAGACCACTTCTGGAATATCGCATCCAGCTCTGGGCCCCTCAGCTCAAGGACAGGGAACTGCTTGAGAGAGCCCAGCGCAGAGCCACGAGGGTGATGAAGGGAGCGGAGGATCTCCCTTACGAGGAGAGGCTGAGGGGAGCTGGGGCTCTTCAGCTTGGGGAAGAGGAGACCGAGGGGTGACCTTATTAACGTTTATAAATACGTACAGGGTGGGTGTCAGGAGGACGGAGCCGGGCTCTTCTCGGTGACACCCAGTGACAGGACGAGGGGCGGTGGGTGCAAGCCGGGACAAAAGAGGTTCCGCTTAAATAGGAGGCGAAACTTTTTCATGGTGAGGGTGACAGAGCACCGGAACGATTCCCGATCCTTGGACTTGCCAAAAGCGCAAGTTTTAGCAAGACGGTTTTGCAAACGTGAGTCCGCAAACGTGCACCGTTAAATTTTGGTGCGGCCGAGGGCTGCATCAGGTTCCTCCCGCCGTGTTGTAGGAGCCTGCTGCTCGTGCAGCGCTGCCTTGTGATTCTGAAGCCTTTTTCCACCCGGCCGTGCAGCTTTCTCTAAAGCACCCCCGATGATTTCCTTCTCTTGGAAGTTCCTTGGCTTTTTGACCAGCCCGAGGACTGATGCAAGCGCTGAACATTTCTGCTCGGCGTTTCCTGTTTCTACACGTCCCGTGGGGCGCGAAGGGTGTCAAAAACTGCTCGCCGCATAGCAGCAGGAATGAAAGATTAAGTTCAGCTTGGTTGGGGAAGTGAGAGGAGGTGCAGCGAGGAGCAGCAAGTAGCTTCGTTTCCACGATACGCCCTCAAATTTAGAAATAAGTCAGCAAAATCCCCTGGCTGTGTCCCACGTCGCTCCTGAACACCCTGGGGGTTTTGTTGAGCGATGCCTCGCGTGGCCGGGAGGGCACCAAGCGGGCAGGGCACGAGGAATATTTCAATATTTGTATGGTCTGGAGGAGAGCGAGGCGGAAAAGGCCGAGCACCGACGCAGAAGATGGGAGGAAGGCGTCCGAGCTCGCTGGACGGGAAGCAGCGCGGGTAGGTGAGAGGTGAGGAACGCCTCCTGCTCTCCGCTTTGCTGCTCCTGGGAGGGAAATAGAAATTCTGTTTACGGTGAGGTCTGTGTGCAGCCCAATCCCCGATCCGTGCGTTTCTGTGTTGTGCTGGGTGAGGGGAAACTGCCCCCAAACCCTTTTGGGGAAAACATTTGTGGGACCGAGGCTGTTGGACCCCAGGCGAGATCAGGTCTGCTGCGGTCAAAGGTTCACTCCTAACAGTTGCTTCGTTTTAAACAGAAAATTCTGCGTTTAGAGATGAAAGACGAGCAGGGTGCTCGCAGAGGTGGCAGAGGACCCTCTGCGTAACTGACCCAGGCGCTCGCTGAGCTCACGTTTGGGCTCCGTGAGACGTGAAATCCAATTTGGGTGCCGGTTTTCTGGCATTAACTGGACAAAAAGGACAGCGTGTGTGAAACTCGCCTCAAAGCCGCCTTCCCCGGTGCCTTTCTCTTCGAACGCTGCGTGGGAGAGGATTGGGAAAAGCCTCATTTCGGGGCTGCCAGCTCCCCTTCCTGCCTCCTGCCGTTTTCTCTGCAGCGTGTCGCTCTGCCGGCCGACAGGGCAGGGCAGGGGATGTGCCTTTATGTTCCAATTCCTCCGAGCTTGCGGCAGGTTTCGGGGTGACATTTCAACAGCTCGCTCATCAGTGAATTTGCCCCCTCGTCTCCATCCTTACAGCTGGCGGAAGAAAACGTTTGGAGCAGCAGTGGCACACAAAAGTCTTTTTGTATTCCCGATCGGCGTCAGGCTCTCCGACACTTGGGATCCTTTTTTCCCCGTGCTATAGGGACCCAGGGTGACAAAGCGCCGGCGGTTTGGGGCCCAGCAAGTGCAGGAAACAAAGAGCTGAAACCTCCTGAGCTGCAGACAGGTTTTCATCCGCGCCCCGGCGCTCGGTTTCCTCTACGGCAGCCCGGCACTGGGTTTAACTGGAGCCGCCGGGTTTAACTGGAGCCGCCGGGTTTAACTGGAGCCGCCGGGTTTGCGGCTGAGCGCCAGCCATCGCGCTGCGCCCCGTGCCGTGGAGCTCAGCCGGTGGCCTTGCTTCTTCGAGGGGAGCAAAACGCCACCGAGGGGCTCGATTCAGCCTCCCTGATGGGACCGAGCGACCCGGGCTCTGTTCTTGCTCTTCGCCGAGGCCACGCGGATGCCACGATGAAGAGCTTCGTGCCCCGTTACCAGAGGCAGCTCCCGACCTCAGGCAGGTATCGGGGGAGCCGGACCCCCAGGGCAAGCCTGCCTGCAGCTCCTGCCATGCTGGGACGGGATCTGCAGCCGGGGATTTAGCTCCCGAGGCAGCGTGATGTCCACGAAACCCTCCCAGGACCGCTGAGAGCTACCAGGGAGTCGGAGCGCCGCCGGTTCAGGTGCTCTCCTTGCTGCCTGTGGCCGCTAGATGTCCGTGTTCGATCGCCTCCGGCCATTATTTCTATTTTCATAGCAAAAGGTCTCGGTTGGGGCAGCCTCAGCACAGCACGCAGCGTCCGTCCGTCCATCCGTCCGTCCGTCCTTCCCCGCAGAGCTCTGCACCAGCGCTGAGGTTTGCTGTCCCGGTACGACGGCGATTCCCGCGGCTGGCAGGACAATTCCTTCGTTCTGCTCGGAGATTTTTACCCTGCGGCGCTTTGAAAGCGAAGAGGTAAACGTGCTCCTGCCGCAGGGGCTGTGAAACCGAGGATTTTTATTTGATCCTGCCTCACAAAAACCTCGCAAGGCAGAGCCAGAAATAGGCAGGGGGGGCAGCACAAATGCCTCTGCCCTTGCAAAAGCTGCCGCTCCGCGCGGCACGGCTGCACGGCACTTCTGGCGTGGGCGAACCCACTCTGATCCCTGACAGTCCGCCCTGCTTTACTGCCTTGCCTCCTGTTCTTTTGCTCTTTTATTTGTGCAAAAGAGGTGCTGGGTTCCGCAGCCGGAGGCCGTGCGAGCGAAGCCGCCGGAACCAAACCCGCTGAGTGCTGCCAGCGAGGAACGCCGCCCAAAAACCCTGCTGAGGGCTCCCCCGATCTTTCCTCCAGGCCCTGGGAAAAGGCTGCGAGCCCAGCGGGCTGCTCTCTCTGGCTACCGGCCGGTGCCTTTGCTGTGGGAATACACCGAGCTGCTCGGCAGCCTGTGCCCGGGGCTCGCAGGTAATTCTGTAGCGCCTCCATCATCGGAATCACGCAGTGGCGTGAGGTCGTGCGGCGAAGGATGACCCAAACGGCAGAGGCAGCAATGGCACGGAGCAGGGTCTGTGTCCAGCACAGGGACCTCGCACCTCTTGGTGACGGAGGGAAATCGTTAAGCAGGGGCAGAGCGGTGACGAAGGGGACGTCGGGCTCCCAAAATCCGGCAGACTTTCCCTTTGCTAGCTGGGAAAGTCATGTTTTCAAACCAAGTGGCTGGAAACTAGAAGCAGCTGCAAAGAAACGGTGCCAATGGCCAAAACTCACCCGAAATGGCTTTCTCTGTTGAGCTCCTCAGCGTGCGGCAGCCCTCTGTAGCTGTGTTCCGTAAAACTGCATCTGGTTGTGATTAAAAAGCCATCGGTAGTTTACATGTAAGCTGCAGACTGTGCTGACGGGGCCAGGATCCTTTCAGTGTGCTGTGGACGCTGGTCCAAAAGGAAGCGAGGCTTCACCAGCTTGCTCTCGGAGCAAATCGTTTGTGCGTGTCCTCTGCAGACGGTTCTCGCTGTTTATAACGCCGTGCCAGAACTGCTATTTGCTGCGTCTGAAAGGCGAAAAAAAGCAAAGCCAAAGACCAGGCGAGCTCCTGATCCGCTGCCACCCGTGTGCTGCTTCCTCCGATCGCCCTCGTTTCCTAACGAGCTGCTGGGGCGCTCTGGGAAGGCAGAGCTTTATCGTGCTGCTGCGATGGAGTCTGTCCAGGGGAGACCACAGCCCCGCGAGCAGCGAAGCCGCCTGGTGTTTGTATCAAATATGAATTTAAAGTTGTCCCCTGCGCTCTCTCCTCTCCCCTTCCAAGGCAGCGGCTCCCAGCCGTGCTGCGGCCCCGTGGCCGATCCTCGGGGCCGGTCCCTGGTGCTGCTCCTCCACCACCCTTCCAAAAACACCTCTGCTTGTGCGCCGAGGCCGCTCTCGGGGATGGCATTCGCCACCACGGCACGGGTGAGGCTTCAGAAGCCGCCCCCAGCATCATGGTACGGTCAGGGACGTCTGAGAGCTGCCGTGAGGAGCTCTTTGTGGGGCTCAGAAACCCCTCGAGCTCGCGCTGGGACAGCGAGAAGGCTCCTTGCGGTCTTTATTCCTGCTTGGGATACCTTCCAGCTGCGGCGTTCCTGTGGGAATTGCTCCGTGGCTGCAGCGATCGAGGGTCGAGCTGCCGTTTAGACGATTTCCCCTCTTTTTTTCCCCCACTATCAGTGGATTGTTGCCCTCGGTGGTGGGTCTCCTTCGGCATCTCTCGTCCCAGCCTTTCCTGGTCACCGTGCTGCGTTCACACGGGTGTAATTTGAACACGTGTAAAGTTGGCCAGGTGTTTTGTTGTGTTTTTTTTTCTGAGTGCCCCTGCTTCCAACCCGCCTTCTGCCTCGGAACTACAGCAGAGGGATCCTCTGGAGGCTGAAGCCTTCCTCGAGGCCTTACGACCTTACGGGCAGAGGATCTTCTCCTGGGACCGGAACCCGAAGTCTGCGCAGATTTGGGGACCCGAGTGCTCCCCGCGCCTTCGTTCCTCGCCCGATGCGGCTCCCTCCGGGCTGCAGATCCTCAGCAGCGTGCTGATGGGGGACGCGCTGCGGCCGTCGGAGGGGCAGGGAGCCGGAGGACGCGGCCATGGTGGCTCCGGGTGATGGGACGGCCGCAGCTGGGGGGCGAGGGGTGGTTTTGGGGTGCGCTGTGTGCCCTGGGGGGGGCTCCGGGCACTGGGGTGCTTGCCCTGGCTGTGGTTCGGCCGCTCCGAGAACGGACGAGCAGGGATCTGAAGCAGCTCGGTGGAAGGACTGCGGAGGTGAGCACGGGGCATAAATGTGTAAAATAAGAACAGTTTTGGCAAAAAGAGCCCCTTCTGTGGCCGTTCTGCTTTGGTGTCTCCTCTGGAAGTCCTGAGCAGCGTGGTGGGGAAAACGGGGAGAAAATAGGACACAAAAGGCTCAGGGGTTGAGATAAATCCTTCCCGAACTGAGCCTGGGGGGGGGGGGGGTGTCTTCAAGAACTGCTCCCACGCGGCTCCATGGGATCCAAAACTTGGATTTTTTTTTGATTTGTCCATCCCCCAGGAGCACAACCTGGGACCCCCGCGGGCAGCAGCTCCCCCCAGACCCCTGCTCCTGCGGGGGCTCTCCTACGGCCCCCCGCTACCAAAACCCAGCCACGTAAAGCCACCGGTAATCAGGCAAGGGATTTGCATCTGTGTCTTCCTAAATTTTGTCTGAGGCCCCGAGGGTGCCTCTTTGTCCCCCCATTTTCTCCATGACCCTCAGAGCCTGGTCCCCGGGCAGGTCTGCAGGGACCTCGAGGCTTTTCAGAGGGAGAAGGAAGAGCTCCGGAGTCAGCTGGAGGAGAAAACCCGCCCGGACCCTGATCAGATGCTGACTTGAAAGGCCCAGGTAGACGGAAACCTCCAAGGTTGGGCAAACAGGGGAAAAGACCAGGATAAAAGGCAAAAAAAAAAAAAAATATATATATATATATATATATATATAAAAATAAAAAATAAAATAAATATAAATAAATAAGATTAGGGGCTGGTGGTGGAAGCTGTCGGGTGGCAATTCCTTTCCCCACTTTCCTCCCTTTCCCCTCTTTTCCTTCTTTCTTTTCCCCCTTTCCATGGGTTTATTTGGATGCAGTTCTGTTCCGGGTGTCCTTTCCCCCCCCCCCCCCGCTGAATGGCGCTGCTTCACTGCACGTGTTCTCCCGTCTTTTCGTGTGGTTCCAACCCCACAGACGTGGTTCTTAGAAAGATCTGCCCCCGAGCGCGATCCGCGTGCAGACGTTTGGCCGTGACGGCAGCTCTGCCCGCAGGCGGTTTGCCCAGGGGTGGCTGGTTTGGATTTTTCTCCCTTTTCTGCTGAAGCATTCGGAGTCCCAGCGCAAGCTGCTAAGGTCGAGCCTGCGATGGCCGGCGGGGGTCCCGACGGCTTGGGCGGGGGGTGCTCAAACAACCCGGGTGCAGTTCAGCAAGAATCTGGGTCTCGTGAGAAGCCCCGCGAGCCCAGAGGAGCGATTCCTCTTCCCTCTCTCACGCTCTGGCGCTTAGGAACCGGGCCGTGCCTCTGGAAAAAGAGAGCTCCCCAGCACGCGGGCTGCCAAACCGCAGCTCTCGGCCGCGGCAGGCAGCAGCTCTCCTCCGGACAGACACAAGTCAGGCTCTGTTCCGCATCGCGGCCGTGCCCGTCCTTCAGCTGCTTCCCAGAACATTCTGTTTTTATTTTTTATTTTTTATTTTTTTCCCTTTACTGTCTCCTTCTCCCCCCCCCCCCTCGCTCGCTGCGTCATGCCGGAGGGCCGCCTGGCCCCGGTTCCCTCTGCAGCAGATCCCGGAGGCGGTTTTGGGACCGCTCCTACGGGGGGGCACCCTGCCACGTGTGTTCATCTGGGAGCCGAGAGCACTTTTGGGGAGACTTACCCGATTCCTGTGAATTCCGCTCGGGTCTCCCATCCCGCCTGGCTGCGAGCAGGGATGCTGAACTACGCGGGGTCGTAACGAACCCCTTTAATTTCGAGCTGCCAGCAAGGCAGCAGATGTCGGTCACTAGGATAAGAGCAGATTTTGGGGGATGCTGCCGGGACGGTACCGGCCCCAGGCGTGGGGGGCTTTGAGGTTTATCTGTTGATGCTGCCCCATTTCCCCCTCTCCCTTTGCTAGGAGCTGCCAAAATACAAGAGCTACGTCTTCGCCAACAGCAGCAGCAGCACGGAAAACATCTGGGAAGCCCCGGCTCTGGCCGTGCTGCTGCAGGCTGCCAGCGGAGGCGAGGAGCCGTGTCCCCTGCAAGTACCGGACGGACGGACGGACGGACCGAACGCCCCGGCTCGAGGCCTTCCCACGTGCCGAGCTCGTAACTTCCCCTCTCCCTTGCTCTGTTTTTTCAGCCTTCACACGGAGCTTCCCATCTTTGTCCACCCAAGTTTCTTTTCCAGATGTCTGGGGGCAGCTCCGGGACGCTCACCCGGGGCTGGCGGCTGCCTGCCAGCTCCCTCGCTCCCCGCTCGGAGCCTTCCCACCCCCGCGGGACGGAGACGAGGAGAAAAAAAAAAAAAAAAAAATTCATTTTCCGAGGGTGACGTCAGGGCAGGGCTGCGCTCGCCCCCCCCCCCCCCCCCCCTTCCTTTTGGTCCCAGGGGAATCATGACTGCGGCCCTGCAGCCCCGGAGCCGCTTCTGCGCCGCTTTCCTTGCAAGGCAAAAAAATAAAAAAAAAAACCAAAAACCAAACACTCAAATTAAGAAATTTCAGCGACGGGGAGCGAGGCCGGCCTCCGCGAGGCCAGGGGCTGAGCGGCCTCCCCAGCGCTGGAGTAAACTCGGAGTAAAAAGCCGGAGGGGGGAGAACGGAGGGAGAAGCGCTTCCAGCGCCCCCAGAACCCCCCCCCCCAAAAACACCCCCCTGCCTGTCACATCCCCCAAAAGCACCCCACGCCCCCTCCCACGCCTGTCGCAGCCCCAAAAGCCCCCCACGTGTGACGCGGCCCCTCCAAAGCCCCCCCCCCACCCTCCCACCCCGATGTGACCCTAAAAGCTCCCCGCTCCCACCCCTCATTCCCCCCTCCAAACCCCCTGCACCCCCCCACCCTTCCTCCCTCCCGCCTTCCTTCCTCCTCCTCCTCCTTCATCATCATCATCATCATCCCCCCACAGCCTCGAGGAGGCCAGGCCTCGCCCCCCCCCCACGCGGAGACCAGCCCCCCCCCCCCCCCCCCCGTGGGTGCGTGGGGCCGGGCCGTGGCTACTACTGGCCTCCCCCCCCCCCTTCCTCCTTCCTCCTCCTCCTCCTCCTCCTCCTCCTCATTCCCCACAGCCTCGGGGAGGCCGGGCCTCTCCCCCCCCCCCCACGCGGAGACCACCCCCCCCCCCCCACCGTGGGTGCGTGGGGCCGGGCCGTGGCTGCTGCCGGCCTCCCCCCCCCCCCTTTCTCCTTCCTCCTTCCTCCTCCTCCTCCTCATCCCCCCCACAGCCTCGGGGAGGCCGGGCCTCGTCCCCCCCCCCCCCCCCCCCGCGGAGGCCGAGCTTCGTGGGTGCGTGGGGCCGGACTGTGGCGGCTGCTGCTGCTGCTGCTGCCGGCCCCCCCCCCCCCCCCCCGCCTTCCTCCTCCTCTTCCTCCTCCCCCTCGGGGAGGCCGGGCCTCCGTTTGTGTGTGTGTGTGTGTGTGTATGGGGGGGGGGGGGGGGGGGGGGCGCGTTGAGGCCCGGCCTCCCCCCCCTGGCGGCATGGCGGCGGGGCTGTGGCTGCTGCTGGCGGCGCTGCTGTGGGCGCGGGGGGGCTGCTACTTCCCCGAGGAGCGCTGGAGGCCCGAGTCCCGGCTGCGGCCCCCCCGCGTGTGCGTGGCGCTGCTGGCCCGCAACGCGGCCCACGCGCTGCCCGCCGCGCTCGGCGCCATCGAGAGGCTGCGGCACCCCCGGGACAGGACGGCGCTGTGGTGAGGGGGGGGGCTGTAAATGGGGGGGGGGGGGGGGGGGGGGGGGGGGGGGGGGGGGGGGGGGCTGTAAGTGGGGGGGGGGGCTTTAAGTGTGTGTGTGTGTGGGTCCTGTAAGTGTGTGTGGGGGGGGTCCTGTAAGTGTGTGTGCGGGTCCTGTAAGTGGGGGGGGGGGGCTTTAAGTGTGTGTGGGGGGTCCTGTAAGTGAGTGTGGGGGGGTCCTGTAAGTGGGGGGGGGGGCTGTAAGTGTGTGTGTGTGGGTCCTGTGTGTGTGGGGGGGTCCTGTAAGTGTGTGTGGGGGGGGGGCTGTAAGGGGGGGGGAGGGGGGACTTTAAGTGTGTGTGTGGGGGGGCTGTGAGTGTGTGTGGGGGTCCTGTAAGTGTGTGGGGGGTGGCTTTAAGTGTGTGTGGGGGGGGTCCTGTAAGTGTGGGGGGGCTGTAAGGGGGGGGGGGGGGCTTTAAGTGTGTGTGTGGGGGGTCCTGTAAGTGGGGGGGGG